>NW_026268447.1:2195-9115 GCF_000697945.3 Frankliniella occidentalis | reverse complement strand
TTTTAAGTTATAGTTAAAAATGTGAAAAATGTATTTCAACCTTGCTTGGGTAGATATTCGGCCCGTTTGAAAGCCGCTATAAAAAAAAATAAATATTCACGCTTGGTCTCAGAATAACTGTATACTACTCTGAATTTGTTGCGATGCTTCAGAGTTTTGAAATACACTCAGCATGACGTAGGCGATGACAAAGACATCAAAAAGAAAACGATACAGAAGGCTTATGTCAAAAATAAAGTCGTTATTGTGAGCTCAGTGACATCACCGTCACAATGACGAACCCTGCCTGAAAGCGCACGGTACTATTTCCAACAGACCCAGTCAGCTGTTCCCCGATAAGACAGGTGTCTGAAGTGGTTGTGAAGTGGGAGGTTGCGAATCGCTGCCATATATACCAGCTCTGCAATCGTATCGACTGTAATGACTCAGCGGCAGCGAACGGGAGAGAACAACTGAGCGGCCTGACACCAGAGGAACTAGGACGGGGACATCAGCGTAGACACCATGAAAATCTGCACAAGGTAATAAACAGAAAATTAGAGGTCCTCTGTAACTGGCAGGCAGTGATAATTACGATTACACAATTGTATACAATAAAAGAAATACTTCCGCGCTATAGTTGTTTGAACACTGAATATCATCAGTGACAGGGGTTGAACGAGGCTGGTTCAAAATTGATATTACTTTGACAGAAACCCAGCCGTCGCACTGCTCGTCGTGGTACTGGCACTTGCCGTCACCGCCCGCCCCGCCGTGCTTGGGCCGCGAGCCAGCGACCGCCTGCTGCAGGAGGTCCTTCACCGCCGAGCAGGCGAGACGACGGACAGTGCGGACGCAACGGCCTCGGCGCCGCAGTCCGGGCAGGGGCCGAGCCCGCCGAGCCCCGCGACCAGGACGCCGACGTGGGACCCACAGACCTTACCCCCGACGAGGGCTGCGCCGACCTCGGCTGGGCCGACGCGGGCTGGGCCGACGTGGGCTGTGCCCACGTGGGGGCTTCGTCCGGACGGAGGTCCTGGTAGCGGCGGCGGCAGTTCGAGGTGGGACTGGGACGACGACAACGACAACTCGTGGGACATGGGCGACCGTGCTTTCATCGCCGTGGTGGCCGTGCTGGTCGGTATGCTCCTGATGGGCGTCCCCGCCTACCTGGCGTGCGTCAGGGCCGCGGAGGCGAGCGGAATGCAGGTCCAGTCGCAGCCGCGACCAGTTGCCGTGAGCACGGCCAGTAGCCTCAGCCACACCGTCCCCGCGGACCGAACACGGCCGAGCAGCCCAGCGAGAGTCCACTCTACGACGCGAAGCCCAGTCAGCCTGATGAACTCGTCTGCGGCAGCGTGACACACCAGTTTAACGAATCAGAATAAAGTCATCAGCACCTGAAGCTGAGAGCGATGCTCTGTTTCGTGCATGTAACATGCAGTTATTGGAAGAAGCGTCTACTAGCGCCTCCACTTGACACGATAACGGGGCAGAAGTCCTTAGACGTTAAAAAGGTATAGAGTGTCACTCACGAAGTCAACATCAACACGCGTCAAGGAGCGCAGGACGGCAAAAGACAACTGTTTCAAGAGGATGTAGGACTTTTGCACATTCGTCGCGATAAGCCCGCTATCTCAACAGATTTAAGACTGAGAAGACATGAGAGCTTTACTCTAGCATGAGCAACAAAAATGACGGCAGTCGGGTAAGCTGTAAGGACCCAGCTACAGCAAACGAGCAGTTGTGCAGTATCAACAGGTGAAGTACTCGAATCAAGTGATTACAAAGTTCTGCGACACCGTCAAAGGTCACGTACGATCACAGAAAATCCAAGTGCGCAAAAGAAGAGCGCTTCACTACACAAGGGCAGACACAAGGGCAAAAGTTGTGCGAAGTTGCTCGTTAACAGAGTTTTCAAACGCAAATTAAAATATGTTTAACATGCCAAGTTTGTGTTTCGAGTATACGTAAACGCGATGACACCACGATCCTCATCGCAGATAGATTTGTCAATAAATTGCAAATTTAATTTCCACACATTTCTTTGTTTAGTCCTAATTCGACAACCGAGAATCCCTACCTTCCTATTTTATTTTCCTCCTCCGTGCAGCATCACCACAAATCAGGACATAATTGAAAGCAAAATCCACGTAAGGATCGGTCAACCGGCCGGAGGCCTTGTTCCGGCACATTGGTCGCTCGGTTTCTAATCTCAGGAAAACGCCGTGGGTGTGCGCTAGATACGAAGTTCACTATCAGGTCGGCTCGGCAGGACGGTGGTGTGTGTGGAGGGGATGGTCTTCCTCTGAGTAATGGACTCCAAGTAATTCACCATTAATAAACTTTATTGCTCCGCTTGCGCAAGTTAGTTCGGAAGGAGGATCGAGGAGGAAGAAGAACAGAGGGGGAGAGAGAGAGAGAGAGATAATGCGCGCGATCCCGTGTGAGGAAAGTCACCAGGCGCGAGGGAGGGGGGGGGGGGGCAGAAAGAAAGGGTGGCACTCTCTGGCACTGCGGTCCGATGCGTCGACCCTCCCTCAACCGCGGAAGGGTTTATTTCGGCGAACAATTAGATCTCGATCTTGGTTACACATTGGTCTCATCGATGTTATCTCTGCGTGGGCCGGGACGGGGTGGAGGGATGCTGAATCAACTCTTCCGCTCCCCCTCCAGTTCTCTTCCCCTCTCCCTCTCTTCGCAGGGCACGCCAGAGGAGCGACGCAGACAGAGCTACTTTTATCTGTGTTGGCCCGAGGGGCGAGGGCCAGCCGATACTAGCGGCCACTGCGCTGCTGCTCAAAGTTGGTTATAGTTCCATTTCTTCGAAACGATAAAGATGACGTAAACGTGTTGTCGAGCGGGAGAGCGAGCGAGAGAGATAGGTCAGAAGGGCGAAAGACGCGGAAAAAAGAAGTAAGGGGTGGGGGAAGGCAACAAATCATGTCGCAAAATTATAGCCATCAATGCCTTGTCTCATAACGCCACGCCAGCTGCCCGCCCTTCTTCCTTTCCTCCTCTTTCCTTTCGAATTTACAGCCCCTGCTACCCCAGTTCACATAGTTGCTGTCACCACTGGGCGGGGTATAGGGGACTCGTAAGCGCCCCCCTCGCCCCTCTCACCCCTTCATGTCCGACCGGCATGGATCGTTGCTCGGAAAACGGATGGGAGGCCAAGGCGAAAGGGGAACAAGGAACTGTCCTGAGGGCCCGGTGACGGCGGGAGAGGGAGAGAGACGAGTGCAGTATATTGAAAGGCTATCCTCCGAGCTCAGACAAAGACGAGCGGTGAACCAAGAGGGAGCAGCGGGGTCGACAGACAGCAAACACCCCTTTCTTCCATCTTCACACTCTACCCGCAACCATTGTCATACCAGACGCAGCTCGTTTCTATTTCCAAACAAACCGAACCGCCGTTCGACTCGGTAAGAAAAACGGGGCACATTTCGCCTTCGACATCCGTCGATTAGAGAGTGCGAGAAAACAGCTTCACATTCCCTCAGTCTCTCAAAAGGTCCGACACAAAGTATCGCTGAGGCGCCGCGACCTCGCCACGCTGTAAATCAGCTCCAACTCGTCGCCACACGGGAAGGAGGGGGGCACACGAACACATATACGACCAGCAGGGAAGAAAACCGTCGCGGCGCGGCACAAAACAGGACCAAAAATAAAGGCCCCGAGTGATATTTCAATCGTCGCTTGATTTGTGGGGGAGGAGGGGGAGGGCTGCCCCCCTCGTGGTCCCCTCCTCCGCCATACAATCTGTTTCGCACCCAACTGAACTGGGCCCGGGCGGGCCGTGGTGGTCCCCCCCGCGCGGAAAGGCTCGAGTTCGCCCCCTTGTGTGTGTGTGTGTGTGTGTGTGTGTGTGTGTGCGCGCGTGTGTGCGTGCGAGACCCTGCAGGGGCGCCGACATACGTGGGGGTTGTAAATTACTCCCCCTCCCCACCCTGCTTTCCTTTCGCTGTGACGTTAATTTTCCGTCTCTCGAGATTTATCTGTTCTTTTATGTGCTTTGCGTATACATACGCGGGCGGGTGCTGTGCCGGCGCGTATCTGCGTGCGCTGGATGCGGAGCGGTGTGGGCGGAAGCGGAGCAGCTCGCGCTTCCCACCCGTGTGTCTGTTCAGCCGGCCGGCGGACACGCGGACGACTTGTCCAGGTGGAGATAGACACGCACAGCTAAAAAGAGCAGGTACTTAGTCAAGTGCAACTTCTCTAAACAGGTGCATGCACTTAGTTTATTCGAGTGGATGCACTTTGTTTCAAGAAGATGCACTTCAAGTACCTGCTTTTTGGAGGGGGTGCGGAGCAGGCGGTTTCCCTTAAGGATCGTAAATATAGAGTGTGTCAAGAGCAGAGCGGCAACCCCTTTGCATTGAGCAAGGTCCCGCGCGGCTCCGCCCCCGGTATGGATGGAGCGACTTTCCAAACTCAATTACACTCTGACGCTCGCGCCGCCGCCGGTCCGTCAGCAGTTGGAGAATCTAGAGGAGGGGAATCGAGAGACTGCCGCCGGGCGCCGGGAGGCTACGGGGGAAACTGTGTTGGACGGTCAGGGCCGCCGCCTGCTGCAGGCCGCGCGCGGAGTGCGGATGGGGGATGCGGAGCACGGTCAACATTATCCTTCAGATTGCTACTCCTCAGATCTTAATTTAATTATATTACAATTGCAATTCCTGACAAAGTCTTTGGCATTTCCTTTCTTGTAAAATTGTGCATGTGCACAAACAAAACAAATGCATTAGTAGTCTCAACGAATCAGAAGCCGAATATGAAAGCTTATGTGCTCGGTGCGCATGAAAACAGCCAAACATGCTAGACGAACAGGGCCGCACCCACCCACAGGCGGGCGGCTGCCGCCTGCGCGGGGCGCGGCGTGGCGCGGCCTAGGGACGGCCTCGGAGGGAACGTAACAGATGTTCGCTACACATCGAGAAGTTACAAAGCATCCAGCAACTTGTTGGCGACAAGTCCCTCTCGCCAGCCGGGCCGCGCCCCGCCGCACCCCGAGCAGCACCCCGCGCAACACTAGCCCCCTCGCGCCACCCAGCTTAGAGGTAGTTTCCCTCGCTTCCGTATAACTTAAAAGTAAGTAGGTCTGGGACGTCGCAATTTACAAGTTAACAAGCTGCCCCGGCAGCATCAGCAGCCGTCGGGCAGGACGGCGAAAGTGGGTGGGGCGGGAGTGAGAGTAGGAGAGAGGGTAGTAGGAGTGAGGGTGGAAGTGAGGGCGGGGCAGCTAGCTAGGGCAGGCGGGTAGAGCGTCCAGGAGGGGCCGCGTGCAGCACGCCGTCGATCACACAACAGCAGCCGGCGGCAGCAGCAACACAACGAGACGGTAACGACAAACGCGCCCGTACATTACCCCAAATCGATAAATCTCCATTCCCTTCGGCGCCACTCGGCCGCTCAGTTTATCACGCACGGCTTGCTCCGCAATGCTCCGCGCGCCCCAAGTGCTCTCCCTCCCCTCCTCCCGCCCTGCGTGCGGCGCGTACCTGACCTGGCCGCCACCCCGCCGCGCCCCCCGAGCCCATCAGAGCCTCCCTCACTTGACCCAGTACCCCATTGAGGAGGGGTCCCCAGCGGCCTCCCCCACGAGGACCCTCGCCGTCCACACGTGATTCGGGCGGGGTCCACTCGGCCCCAGGGCCTACTCCTCTTCGACCAGCTCCTCCCGCTCCGAACCAGGTGTCGGAGAGAGAGTCGATCCGTCCCAAGCACGCGCTCCGAGTTGCGTCGGGGCGTGGAGGGCTCCCGTCAACTCTGGCCGTCGCTAAACGCCTCGCGGCACTCGTCACCCCTCCCCCTCTTCCCCTCCTCTGGACGGGTCCGGAACGGGGCGCATCCGAGGCTGTTGTTGATTTTCCCCGAGATTGCAATTTGGCCGTATTCATTTATTCATGAGAATTTAATGCGGAAGTGCGTGGGCCACGCCCCGCCACGCGCTCTGCGACGGACGTACTACCCCGAGGAGCGAGGATGATGAGGACAGGGAGGAGGGAGGGGGAGGCGGGCAGTTCCGGCTAAACAGGGGGCAGGAAGTCCTGCGAGCTCAGCGCGAGCTGCAATGCAGCAGCGCCGACCTTACTCTCGACGAGCCTGAGGTCCTTGGGCTCCGAGCCGATTCCACGATGATGGAAACCGTTCCATCAACTAATTAATTTCGCCCCCTCTCAGTATCCCCATGGCGCCCGAAGCCGAGCGAAAAAAACAGAAGAGACGGGCGGAATGAAGAGGCCCTAAGAAGATGGACCCGGAACGAGCTCTTAGCGTGCTGCGTCCTCATCCGGCTTAACGGTACGCCGGAAGTGACTTGGCGAACCCGGAAACAAATTCCCGGAAGGGGCCAATGCGTCGGCTACCAGCACCGACATCTAAGACATTAACGAGCCCCGAGAGTTGGACGCCTCAGTTGAAATTTTTGCCTACTAGAGCAGCGAACTGACCAACATAACCGGCCCCACAACAGTAAAAGGAGCAGTCCAAGTCACCATCCGTCCTACAAAGAGGGCCGCCACCAGGCCGGGCAGCTCCCAAGGGCGCCCGGGCGAGTCAACCTCCCCGCAGAATGTCCTCGAGAAGACGTCCTCCAGGGCGGCACCCAGAAACGACTCTGGGAACGGCCTCCAGAGGAGCAGCGGCAGCCCGTTTGGGGCGACCCGACCTCGCCGGAGAATCCACCGCTACCGCCGTTGCGGTTTTCAATAGCAGCGCGTCTGGCAAGGAAGGCAGGGCGGGCAGAGAACGGGGAAGAGGAGGGGGGTTTGAAATAACTTGCGCCGCACGGCTCCACCGCGATAGTGGCGCTGTATCGTAACCCGGGACGTGGCGGGGCGCGCCGGGGCATCCTCTGGGTTTACGCTCAAGCCTTATTTGCTCGCCGCCCGGCCCGCAACTCAGCTGTTCCAACCCCCTCCCTTTTCCCCCTCCGGCAA
>NW_026268447.1:0-2145 GCF_000697945.3 Frankliniella occidentalis | reverse complement strand
GGGGGGGGCGGGGGGCTCGCAAGGCGTCGCCAGTACGTGACGCACAACACCAGCAGCAACTCGCCATCTCTCTTTCTCTGTCTCTGTCTCTCTCTCTCTCTGAACAATCGAAAATAAGGCGGGCCTGATGCAAATGTGAGCCAAATGAGAGACTTGGCGGCCAACTCGACCGGAACACGCGTTCTAGGCCCCAAGCCGGCTGCCCTACAAAGTCAGTGGGTCGTGGCCGCCGCTGAGCTCGGCGTCGATGGGTCGCCCCAATGGTCCCCGAGGCGAGGTGTGTGGTGAGCCCGGCGCGGGAGAGAGGGGAGGAGCAGGAAGGGTGCCCGAGGGCTTGGACGACCCGCTTGCACACCTCCCTGGGGACGATGTCGTGGGTGTGCGAAGAGTGCGTGAAAGAACGAGAGAGCTGGAGAGAGAGAGAGTGGAACAAACTGTTACAACCGCCCCCCAGGTGGAGTCCCGGCCGGCAGCGCCGCGCTCGGATTGAGACACGGCGCCCGGCAGCGCGAGCACGTGACCGCGGTCACAACATTCTATACTGCCCGGCCGAATTTATCGAGACTATAGAAGCGGCAGAGGCGGCGGCACGTTCAAGGGCTCCTCATTCTCCTCCTTCGGTGGGTGGGGCAAAAGGGCGAGGGGTGCATCCACTCCAAAAACAGTGTACGCCCTCCAAAAACCGTAGACAAAGTCAATGAAGATACCATTTCAAAAATACCCCCAAAAATGAGTAGTACAAACAAGAGAAAGAAAACTAAATTTTAAAAAGAGCAATTTGATTTTATAGTGAAGTATACCCCTTGTCAGCTGACGCGGCAAGCACGACATGGACACCCGTACGCGAGGCCAGCCCGAGGTTTATCTATTATTCCCCCTTACACCACGTCCATTATGACTGAGACAAAACGGGCACCACGGCGGGCTCTTAATTCGGCCAATTAGGTTTCGACCAGCAGCGTCACGTGACTCGGTGTGGACTCGGCGTCAACCACCGTCATTATCATCCTCCCAGTCGTGACAGGAACACGACGACGACCCGAAAACGACTTCTAGAGATTCACTCATCGGCGCGCCACGCAGCCCGCGTCACCAGAGCAAAAAGAAAGGGCAAAGTACTTGAACTTGATTCGGTTTTTGTTGGGAAACCTTTATTTCGCACGCACCCTCGTCTCCCAGGTGTCGCCTACGCCTACAAGAGCCCCCACACCCTGCCGCCGGTCAAATCGGCTTACAGAGACGACAAGAACGTCGGCTTCTAGATAGACCTCACCCGGTCCCCTCCCCCGCGACCACTACCTTACCGGACATGGTGTCCTGAGGGGGAGGGGGAGGACTTTGACGCTGCCGTATGTTTGTTCTCCGCCGGAGGAGGGGGGGCACATGGGGTAGAATCCCCTACCCTACCCGAGCTTCTGACTTACAAGCGGAACAAAGAGGACGGAACAGCAGGGAGTGGGAGAAAGGCATAAGAGGCGAGAAGAGAGAGAGGGAGAGAGCAAAGAGGGCTGGTGAGAGAGAGAGAGAGAGGGCGATGGGAAGTGAAACGTCGGCCGCACACGCATGAGTAACGAGGCGGGGAGCTCCGCTAGGTTAGGCCCGGGCTTTAGCCGGGGCCGAGCGTCGCCTCGCCGCTCCAAGGTACACACACACACACACTCACTCACTCACATGGATCACCAGTGAACCGAACCAGAACAGAACCCCTTCGCCAACGCCGCCGCCCCTAGCCATAGCCCGCCGGAGGGTGATGACCACTCAAACAGAACGCCCGACGTAGGCAGATCGCAGACCCAGTGGCGACGCCACGCCCCGCCACCCCCCTGATTTATATTATATTACTTTCCATCGCTTGCCGCCGCGCGCGCCGCACTTTTCGCTTCGCCACGCGAAATTCACCGTAGCAAAGCTTTACTTTCGTCGTCGCCGTCGTGGTGCCCCTACCATCCCTTTTCTCCTCTCTCTCGAGCGCAACTTCGATTACGGCACTGATTAATTGAGCGTCGACACTCCTGCCGCTGACAACATCCTTAATTACACTATTCCTCCGCTAACGACTCCCCCCTCCCCCCCCCTTACCCCGCCGACATTCCATCACACGCAAACCCACTTACCCTTTACCCACTCGCTGAGCGCCCCCAGCAG
>NW_026268446.1:6899-7456 GCF_000697945.3 Frankliniella occidentalis | reverse complement strand
CCCCGCCCCGCCCCGCGCTCGGTTTCACCAAGAGCCGCGCGCCACTCTGCGCCACGCCGCGCGGTATGTGGGCCAGTGTGCTGCTCATTCCAAGGAAGGTGCGCGAGGCCGCGAGGGATCCCAGCCGACCCGACCGGGACCCGACCGGCCTCAAGCCTTTAGCGCTGTTAAACATTCGATAGAGACGTTATAACAGCGTGGCCATACTGTGTTCACGCGTTCTCCAGTAAATCATAGTGGCAAATATTACGGATGATAATGCGTGGTTATGCGTGCAGCAGGTAAATGAAAATGCGCTCGTGTGACATGCGGCGAAGCGTCAATGTTTTTGGCCTTAGCTTGATGTCAAAATTTGCTATTGCTGTCGTGATCTTGTAGGGGAGATCTTTTTGGTGGTGCATCGGGATTGGGCAACGTGCTCTCTGAGTGTATGTTGTCAGGCACTTGAGCGATCGCCGCGTGCGTCCTGGTTTGTGGACAAAAGAATTGCGTGGTGTGTGGCGGGGCGTAGCGCGGTGACCCCGCGGGGCGTAACGGGGCGAGGCCGGGGGAGGGGG
>NW_026268446.1:5880-6849 GCF_000697945.3 Frankliniella occidentalis | reverse complement strand
GTCGGGTGACTTTTGCCAATCATTTTCTAAAACAGGCGAAACTGTATGTTAATGTCGCTCAAATCAAAGGGTAAGGAGAAGTACGTATGATAGTGCGTCTTACCGACACATCCAGTGTGTCTTACTGCCGTCCTTTGTTTCACTGTGGCGATTGAAGAGGTAACCTTGATAGCTCAGTATATATCCGCCTCTCTCACTCACTAATAATTTTCCTTCCATGGTGGCCTAAAAGTGTCCCCCGCGCTTGCGGCTATTGCTCTGTTGCACCGCAACAGTGGCACCTCTGTTGGAACAGGGTGTCTAGCGACCGGGAAAATCGGGAAAACCGGGAAAAAGCCGGGAAATTAAAAATGACCGGGAAAAACCGGGAAAAAGCCGGGAAATTCAGAAGTGAACCGGGAAGTTTCGGACAGCGGGGTAGGAGCGCCAAAAGTGGCGAACAATTAAGGGCACCAAATGCATTGTGTGGCTTGGGTATGTATTTGGTTCGACTCATTCGCCAATCTTGGCGCTCTTACGACCCCCCCCCCTTTTTTTCCGCGCTCGCTGCGCTCGCGGTATTAACTGCGAGGCTGCATACTTAGCGGAGATGCACTTAGACCGGATAGACCTTGGCGAACCCTGCACCCGAGAAAAAAGTTTAGCTGATTCAAGCATAAAATGATGCGTGATTTGGCAAATGCACCAATGCGTGGTGGCTCTAAAAAAGTATCTTTGAATCTGGCATCAGATGCGAGATCTAGGCACTTGGTGAATGCTTGCATCAAGTGCCGTATGCTTGACCCACGCATTCAATGCATACAGCAGACGTCATATGCTTGTTGTAAACCAAGTATCTTGTATGCGGAATCCACGCATCAGACGGCTGGTTTCGGCATACTTTTCTCTCCGTGTGCGCCTTCTTATCAGCGTGTTCTTCGAGGGATAGTTTGGCGCCCTGACAGCAATGCCTCATTTTTTTGGGGGGTG
>NW_026268446.1:3791-4374 GCF_000697945.3 Frankliniella occidentalis | reverse complement strand
AAAATTGCCTTCCTACAGGCGTGGTTCCGCCGGGTCTACCCAGGAACCTGGGTGGAAACGTGTTACCTGGTAAAGACCGGTTTGTTTACCCGGTTTTTACCCGGGCGGGTGGGTACCCGGGTTACCCGCGAACGCGGGTAAAAGTGAAAGCCCTATCTGGAAGCAGCTGGAAGCGCCTGCTTACAGCCCACAACTCGTTAAAATACGGAAAATTTCAGCCGTTTCCTGAAGGCTATATTTTAGCACACTTGATAGCAATTTCTGTGTTTTGTATACTCATCATGGTCCGTTGGAGCCATTCAAAAGATGTCCAAGACATGTTCGGCTTGAAAGAAAGGGAATAATGTGCTTTTAACAATAGAACAAAAATATACATTTAATTTTTGTCTAATTTCAGTGTCAGTGGCCTACCTTGCCGGCGGTTTGTAAAGTGATTTCGTGGAGAGAGGGACGTCTTACCGACACATCCAGTGTGTCTTACTGCCGTCCTTTGTTTCACTGTGGCGATTGTAGAGGTAACCTTGATAGCTCAGTATATATCCGCCTCTCTCACTCACTAATAATTTTCCTTCCATGGTGGCCT
>NW_026268446.1:802-1191 GCF_000697945.3 Frankliniella occidentalis | reverse complement strand
TAGGCATACCCGCCCGTCGTGGCTGTGCGCCTGTTGCCTACCGCGCAGGCGCTTAGGTCGGCGCCGTTGGGTAGGCAGACCCGCCCGTCGGGGCTGTGCGCCAGTTGCCTACCGCTCAGGCGCTCAGGTCGGCGCCTTTGGGTAGGCAGACCCGCCCGACGGGGCTGTGCGCCCGTTGCCTACCGCTCAGGCGCTCAGGTCGGCGCCGTTGGGTAGGCAGACCCGCCCGACGGGGCTGGGCGCCCGTTGCCTACCACACAGGCGCTCAGGTCGGCGCCGTTGGGTAGGCAGACCCGCCCGTCGGGGCTGTGCGCCCGTTGCCTACCGCGCAGGCGCTCAGGTCGGCGCCGTTGAGTAGGCATACCCGCCCGTCGTGGCTGTGCGCCTGT
>NW_026268446.1:0-384 GCF_000697945.3 Frankliniella occidentalis | reverse complement strand
GCTGGAAACTAGAAATAAACAAGGAGGAGTGTAATCCCACGCGCTATGCATGATGCGACGAAGTAAGACGTCTCATGGCGGCTCTCAGGGCGCCTTTCGGGTAGGCAGACCCGCCCGTCGGGGCTGTGCGCCCGTTGCCTACCGCCTAGGCGCTCAGGTCGGCGCCGTTGGGTGGGCAGACCCGCCCGTCGGGGCTGTGCGCCCGTTGCCTACCGCGCAGGCGCTCAGGTCGGCGCCGTTGGGGAGGCAGACCCGCCCGTCGGGGGCTGGGCGCCCGTTGCCTACCGCGCAGGCGCTATGGTGGGCGCCGGTGGGTAGGCAGACCCGCCCGACGGGGCTGTGCGCCCGTTGCCTACCGCTCAGGCGCTATGGTGGGCGCCGGTG
>NW_026268445.1:14266-14981 GCF_000697945.3 Frankliniella occidentalis | reverse complement strand
CTTATCGACGAAACAGCAGCAGTTACCAACGGCACGAATTGCTCCGCAGCTGTTGGATACCGCATTTAAGGTATGTAAAAGTTTAGATTATTTAGTTACCAGAAAGCAGTTACACCAGTGACGGCGTAACTTAACTGTCACCCACGTCTGTGTGCGTGACAAATCAGTTACACATTTCGTTGTGTGATGCACTAATTTTCACATATTTCGTGGCAGTACTAGAATTATAACTCCAAATTTTATCTTTTACAGGGATCCGAAGTGCACGATCTGAAAGAACAAGTGAGGCGACTTTAAGAGGAGAAGGAGGCAGAACTAAGATCCATGGAGAAAGAGGTGGCGCATAATGCGTACATAAAATTGTTACAGAACAAAGAGGATTTGCAAGAGAAAATGATACAACAAGACCGGGAAAGCTACCAAAACGAACTGGAAAAAACGAAAAAAAAGAAGAAAAAGTTTAGAAAACGCTGAAAAGTCACACCGTGGCACCGCGACGGCAGCGGGTGTTGCCGCCGCCCCCGCATGACCGTCTCCTCTTCACAGGACCGGAACCTGGTCCCCGTGAGAATGCTGAGGGGATAGAGGAGGTTCCGCCTCTGGATCTGAGGGTAGTGGAAGAGGAGGAGGAGGAGTACTGCTCAGTAGAGGCTCTGCGTGAGCTACAATCATGCAGAGCTGCTGCTGCAAAGTCCTCTGGGGCAGGGAAGCCAGA
>NW_026268445.1:11896-12152 GCF_000697945.3 Frankliniella occidentalis | reverse complement strand
TTAATTCTCTTCTTCTTGGTTTTCTTTAGGTTGAGTTTGGAGGACGGGGCAGTGGAGTGCTGATTGTTAAAAGCAATCATGAGGCAACGCAGCACGTGACCCAGGAAATTGACTAGGTCAACCTATTTTTGGATGGAGTGTTCCCCAATGTCGACTAGGGAAAAATAAGGTCGAAGAGAGAGGGGCCTGGGATGCATGTCATTCCTGACAATGTAATGAGCCATGCCAGAGGTAAGGAAATATTTCTGACATACGT
>NW_026268445.1:5647-6443 GCF_000697945.3 Frankliniella occidentalis | reverse complement strand
AGAAGAACGACCTGATTGTGATGAACATTATTAATTGTCGAGTGAGTGACGAAATACTCTCGTTTATTGTGGACAAGGAGACTGCTTTGGCCATGTGGTCAAGCCTGGCTGAGAGTAATGGGAAGGTTTTCCTCTTTCATGCCATGAATGTTATGGAGAAGTTTCACTCCATTAAGTACAAACCACACGAGGAGAATTTTGAACAGTTCTGCGTGCGGTTTGATAAACTGAAGGGTGTCCTCGGCATGGCTGGCGAAACCTGCAGCGACTCCACCGTCCTGATGAGATTCATGGAGTCACTCCCCGACTCTTATGAGACAGTTCGATCTGGCCTTCAGATGATGGACAGATCAACTCTGACTCTGTCAAGTGCTAAATCGAGGGTCGAGGAGTTCAAAGATTCACGCCCGAAGAAGCCTGGGTCAGGCTCATGTAAATCATCACCATCAGTTGTGGCGGCTTTCTCTATCCGTCACAGCAGAGGACGCCGTCGGCCAGGCACCCACCCTCATCCGTATTATGAATCCAATCAGTCCTGCAACAACTGTGGGCTGTTTGAACACGATTACCCCCAGTGTCGGAAACCAGGAGTCGGAGCTCTCCAGGGTCGTGGAGACTTCAGAGGCTTCAGAGGTTGAGGACGGGGCCGTGAAGCATCAACAGCTGATCATCCATCATTATCAACAACAACACCTTCGTCGTCTGCTCCCCACGGCGGCCGTGGAGGAGGCCGTGGCAGCTGGGGGTACTCCAGCCGTGGAGGACGCGGTGGTTATCGAGGGGGCCGTGGTGGCCA
>NW_026268445.1:5152-5597 GCF_000697945.3 Frankliniella occidentalis | reverse complement strand
AACAGGAACCGAGACCTACCAATCGCATTTGAGGACTTCGAGGACAGTGAAGCTGCAGGCTGCAGGACCAAGGAGGAGCACCAGGATACCAATAAAACCAAGGCATTTAGAGGATTATTTAGAATAGGCTCAAATTGCTTATTTTGTTTCTGAACTGACTGTTCTAGATAGTAGCACAGAGAGAGCAGAGAGTAGAATGTCCAGCGGAGAATTTTTTTTTGAGCGCCATGGAACAAGGAAAGCATTGTGACGTACCTGCTAGTTTTGAAGGAATCAACCTAAGAGTGGATAAGGAGCGATGGCAGTCAGCGGTCCAGGAGGAAATCAACTCCCTTACAGTGAACAACACATGGGAACTTATCCCTTTACCGTACTCCAAGGTACCAATTGGAAGTAAGTGGGTGTTCACTGTAAAACACGATGAAGATGGAAATGTTACCAGATA
>NW_026268445.1:0-476 GCF_000697945.3 Frankliniella occidentalis | reverse complement strand
ACGTATTACGCGTCATTCAACCAAGCGCCCTTACCCTGCGGGTACAGCTGCCGACTACTTGGGTTCTATAGATTTCTAGATTTCGTATAAGATGTTAAACGGTCAAGCTGCAGTTTTGTTTGAGCTTGAGCTTGATTTTCCTGACCAAAACCAACACAGTGAGGTAGTTTCGCGTTTCATTTTTTGTTGGATGTCCTAATTTTAAGTTTGAATTATCCCGCCATTGTGCATTTAGTGAGTAAGTGAATCATTTCTTCCCATTTTTCTTCTCTGATGTTGTGCGTGCACTGTTTCCGTTTTTTTTCCAATAAACCACTTCCGTGTGAACTGTAAAACAGAGTGAACGTGTCTTATTCTCCTGCTCAAATCCTTATCAAGAATAATCCAGCTGAACATAAATTCTATCAGGTTATATGGCCCAGTGAACGCTAACGTTGCTAAGCAGAAATAGGAACCAGCGGAGATTATTTGAAGAC
>NW_026268444.1:11562-12886 GCF_000697945.3 Frankliniella occidentalis | reverse complement strand
GAGGGGGAGGTCATCGGAACCCACGACACCGGCCGGGACACCGCCAGGCCGGCCAGGGCGCCATTACAGTCCCGATAAGTAAATATTTTATCGAGTCGACAACGTGGTTTGGCCGGCCGGCCTGACCAGGCGGCGGCGGAGTCGCCCCAACGACCCGGACGACATTCCCCCGCCGAGAGAGAGGCAAGAGGAGGAGGAGAGAGACTGGATTACCACATAATATCGCGTACGGACAAGAAAAAGCCTCGTTTGGGAGGCACGTCGTCTTGAACGGCCTCAGGACGTCTGGATCCGCAGCATTGAACCACGACGAAGTCTGTCGCGGTGGTCGTTCTGGTGGACGTCAAGGTTATGATGGTCGTCGTGATGGTCGGCGTCGTGGAGGAGGTGGTCGTCGTGGTGGTGGTACGTAGTTGTCGTGGTGGTGGTGGGCGTCGTCGTCGTCGAAAATATGACAGGAGAGAGAGAGGAAAGGGGAGGGGGGCGTTGGTGTAAGTTACGTACTGCAGGAGAGCGAACACGACTTGCAATGCCTATATCTGTCTATTGTCTCCAGCGACCGAGGAGAGGGGGGAGGCGACCGGCGGAGCCCTAACTGCATCAGAGAGGGGCCCAACTGCAGCGGCGGCACACAGCGCCACCCCCGCCCGTCTCTGTGCCCCGGATCAAAGTCCCGCAATAAGATGCAGCAGCTGCAGCGGTCGACCCCCCCCCCTTCTCCCTCTTTTCCCCCCTCAATCCCCGCCGTTACCGATGTACTAAAGCCCAGGCAATTAACAACATGGCTGCATGCGGGAGTACAAAGTGTTATGCCCGCCCCGCCCCACCCGCCACCGGCATTAATAAAAGGAAGCGTCCGACTCTCTCTCTCTCTCTCTCTCTCCCTCCCACACACCGACAGACACGCACACAAGTACCGGTTGCATGTTGAGCTTCGAGCGAGCGAGCGAGCGAGCGAGACACATAGATACAGTATGAAGGACGGCCGCTAATTTCCGAATACAGCCGCAGCGCAGCCGGGTAGTGAGTGAGTGAGGACAACGTGCCATTGCATTCGTATGTGGCGCACAAAACGAAAGGCATACGAACACCCTTCCCTCCCCCCCCCCTTTGCTCCCCTTCTCCACGAGGGGGCGGGGCGAGGAGGGGTGATCACACTGGTAAAACAAGTGTTTAATTTTGCACGTCAATTGACGTTTAAGTTCAAGTGTGCATTTTCTCGACACTTTGTGGTGTCTAACTATGTTATACGTCAATTGGTGTTTAAACTTTCGACACTTCCGAAACGTATAGCAGCTGCACACCGTATGGTTCCCTATTGACA
>NW_026268444.1:8725-9798 GCF_000697945.3 Frankliniella occidentalis | reverse complement strand
CTCCCCCACCGCCAATAGGTTTCACACTCTCGCATTTCATCCCATTCGCATCTGCTCTGCCTTTTCGCTCACCTTTTTATTATTTACATCGCCGTGTCATTATTTTTCATTTTTCGGTGCTGAAGGCCGGGGCCGTTTTAATTCACATATTGCCAGGCCGCTTGCAGCACTCGGGTGCGTCAGCCTCGGTCAGCAGCAGCCAGGCCAGGCCGGGCAGGCAGGCGGGCAGGTCGTCGTGAGACACACAAGGAAAGGGTACACCTACTCGGGAGAGGAGGGGGGAGCGAGCGGTCCAGCAGAGAGAGGGGTCATTAGCACCCGCAGCTGCATCAGCCATACCGCACGCGTGCATCAGCCGCGGACAAAGGGGCAGAAGTGCTGCAGCAGCAGCGCTCTCATCGACAAGGTTCGGGCGCAAACTCACTCTCGCACGGTAAAAGAATATTTTTCTTGCATCTCGAATGAAAAGGATTGTGTTCTTCTTCTTCCTCCTCCTCCTCCTATAGTTTCGAAGTTTTAGAGTTTGCGCAACTGCCCTCATCGACTTGAGCAGAGCTCAGTGTGAGTGTGCGAGTGTATGTGTGTGTGCGAGTGTGCGCGCCAGCACCAGAGGGTGCGACGGCGTTCTCACCCGAGGCGGCGACGCCACACGCGGCGGGCATGGACAAGCAGTGCAGCGGCTAACAAGAGGCACGCCGGGCGAATGCACAATCGCATCTCGCCTTCCTTACCCCCACTCCCCTTGCCCCTCTCACTCTCCCACGGCCGTGTTGTACGCATCATACAAACCAGAAAACGCCTCCGTGTTCGACAGATAAGAGATTTTGCATTAATAATACACCGATAAATGGCTGTGGCTGTGTATGTGTGTGTCACGTCTTAGGTTTACATTTCTGATTACTTACGCTTTAGTACACCGTTTAGTGCAATCATCACATACACGGACACAATTTTACCCCAATAACCCGAACTTTCACGAATCTAAGCAGATGTAAATACATAAGGTGCGTCATCCTCTCTTCTCGCCATAAATGATGAGAAGCCCGGGCAAGTGGTTGTTGGGAAGGGGGGAA
>NW_026268444.1:3484-4575 GCF_000697945.3 Frankliniella occidentalis | reverse complement strand
TCTCTCTCTCTCTCTCTCTCTCTGTCCTCTCTCTCAGGACGCCCCTGCCTGCAGAGGGTTTGTCCGCGAGCACCCTCCCTCTCACCCCCGCGCGGTCGGCCGGCCGGGGAGGGCGGGCGGCTCACCAAGGAGGGTGGCAGCCCAGAAGCGTCGCCGTGGCGCGGCGGCGGCGGCGGCGCCGGCCCCCGCCACGCCCCGCCGCACCCCACCATGCCCCGCCACGCCGCGATCGATTGGCAAAGCAATGAACGGACTGGATGTACTAAAGTTACACACCCCAGACGGGGTGGCGTGGCGGGTCGGGGTGGCCCGCCGCTCTCTCTCTCTCTCTCTCTCTCTCTCGTCGCCGGCCGCGCGCTGCTGTCCCTGCAGAGAGGACCCAGTGGGGTGATACACGGGAGGAGGTCGTGGAGGGCGAGAACGAGTCGAGAGGACGACACCGGGGGGCGGCCGGCAGGGTCCGGCCCCGCAGGGACGACAGAGAGAGGGAGGCAGGCAGCCCGCTGCTGCCCGTTCGACCCGCATCCAATCCAATAACAACTACTTACACCTCGCGGACCCATCCAGCCCCATTCGCCGGGACATTTTCGGCCGAGGCGTCGCCGGTCGGGCTACTTCCGGCCGAGTGGGTGGGGGGCAGGCAGGGCAGACCGGGATGGATGAAGACATCAGCAGCCGGCCCCAACCGCAGCAACGAGCAGGACGGAAGAAGAAGGTGATGCGGATTCAGTTTAGGGGGATTCGTGACGAATAGGGGGCGGGGGGCGGACACGCTGCTCCAGCAACAGCAGCTGCCACCCATAACGGCATGGCACGGGGCGTGGCGGGGCGTGGCGTGGTGGGTGGTGGGCTGCCACACACACACATTCTTTCCATAGGCGCAAATTATCATCATCGCCCCAGCAATCCTTGACAAGTGAAAGAGAGATAACTCGGAGATAACATAGACGACGAGACGAGAGAGACGTCGTCGTCGATCCCGTCGACTTCCGCTTGCGCGCGGGCCCCCGCGGGGGGTCCACCATCCCCGCCGCCACGGAGTTACATTCAAGGGCTTTACTACACATAGCTCATCTCGCGTCGTGGCGTGG
>NW_026268444.1:0-1461 GCF_000697945.3 Frankliniella occidentalis | reverse complement strand
AAGGGGAGGGGCGGGGGAGTTGGCCGGCATAATGCATGGCGGCCCAGAGAAATATTGCGGCGACCGGGTGGAAAGAATGCGTGTCAATGTGAATGTGTGAGTGCGTGTGTATGTGGGTGCCGGTCGGTCGATCGGCGTGCCTTCCAGCCGCACCGCCCGGGCCGGAGTCTCTCGGGGATCGGCAACACTGTTCACACCTGATCCGTAGGGCTATCACTCCATCTCACACACACACACACACACACACACAGTGGCGCTGCACACACACACACACACACACAAATGCAAAGGACATGGGGTCCGTTTCCGGTTGGACTTTCGGCAGCACAGAGCGGCGTCTGAAGGCTCTTGGAGGGGAGCACCACCGCCGCACAAGGGGGGCCTTCGACAGGCTGGCTGCCTCGACTGTCTGCCTGGCAGCAGGCTGCCAGCCCCGCCTGGCCGCTCCATAGGGCCGCCGACCGGCCGCCGACCAGCCCACAGAGACGTGTGAGGTAGGGCTCCGAGTTGCTTTCCAGGAACGAAGGGGCACGGACCGCCTTGGTCTTTGTCGCCCACCTGGCGCTTGGGGCTGCACCGCCCGAAGATCGTTGAGGAGCATGAGGAGACGGTCCTGGAGAACATCCTGAGAACGTCTAGGTAGAACATTGTGGGCAACGCCCTGGAGGACATAGAGAGGATATCGAGGATGTACTGTCTTCCTGTATGTGAACTTGTGGCCGCCTTTGTTTTGAGATAAATATCTAACCGTTTCCTAGAGAAGTCAACCACCACTAGTAATTTGCAGGAGAGCACCCCCTCGGAGCACCCTCTGGGTGCACGCCCGCAACACCGGACAACACCCACCGGCCATCATCAATCCCACCTGGAGAATGGGGGAGTGTCCTCCCGCTCCGCGCGGCCGGAGAATGTCCTCGTCATCTCGCTGGACAAGAGGTTTGCGAAGGCCTCCCTCCCCACCCCATTGCACCTCATCGCTCATTCATAATGAGTTTGCGCTCCGCTGCGGAGAAGAGCTTCATGAAGGAGGACGGGGAGACAACTTGTGGGTTTAGAGGGAAAGAGAGGAGGGGGGGGAGGGGGGGGCTGATCGGCCCGCCGCGTTCGGGCCGTGCAACAAGCTTTCCGCCTGCCATCCCCACTCACGGCACGGACCGCCACCGCGACACGGGGACGGCGGCGACAGCAACGCGACAACCTTCATAAATCCATTCCGTAACGCTTTTCCAGTTTAGGGTGGGACGTCATCGCGCACACCGCCGGGCGCCGCGACGTGAACGAGGGTATATAACGCGTCCCCCCCAAAACATGAAGAAAAAGTTCTAAAAAATCGAAAAAGAAAGGGGAAAATCAGCAAATAATCAGGAAAAAAAAGACAAAATATAAAAATATGTGTACGCTTGTTTTCTTTAGAGTAAAGGGTCCCTCGGCCAGGACGTCCTGGACCCCTGCCCGCGGGTG
>NW_026268443.1:9342-10669 GCF_000697945.3 Frankliniella occidentalis | reverse complement strand
CTCCAGAAATAATCAATCTCTTCCTTTTCTTTGTTGATTATTACATTGGCACTGTATTGTTTACCAAACTCACGGTACTCACTGTGCTCAAAGAGCTTAAACAAGACTTCTTTCTGAGCTTTAGAAATTTTTGACTGCGGTTTGGAAGCTGCAGAGGGAGTAGAGCACATAGATTAAAAACATGAAGATGAGTCAGACTTCACAAAACGCCGGTGAGGTGGTGACGCGCCGAATGTGATTTTGGACGATAAGAAAACACCGTCAGTCATCGACAGCCCGACTTTTGATACAGAAATCACGCTCGCGTTCTGTGACTGAATCCGTACTTCAAAGCTTATAGGGTTATGATGGTCAGTTACAAACTGGCTGGGCGACTATCGTTACACAGAGATGCGGTTGATTACAAGCCAATCATTATTACTTAGTTTTTACTAAAGATATAATCTTACCCATTGTAATTGTTCTTAGCGGAGATCGGCAACAAAGAGAACAAAGAGCTTGTTAGTGACAGAGCGCGCCAAAACCACACAACACCACGCTACACAACGCTTGCTACCCCAACAACACCGACATAACAACAACAACAAGAACGCCACAGGAGGGGAGGGGTGAGGGCACGTGGTGGGGTAGCGAGAACTTGCGAGCAGTGCTACCACTACACATCGGACGGCAATGAACTTTCTGATTTTGAACTCATAACTCATGCATTATTCATAATTACAGCAAAAGAATGCTCCTGGGTCTAAGCGCCCATGCTACCAGCAGTGGTTCGAGTGCATGTGAACTTACTTGTAATCTTATTCCTGCTGTTGATCATGCCTTCGGATGGCAAGAAACTCGACCAAGCGGTTCCGGGCCTCCGTAGCAACTTGATCTACGTTCCTTTCGTTCGGATTTACAGCAAGCCGAGCATCAACTTCATCCTCTATCTGTTGATTTTCAGCTTCATCAAGCGTCATCACCCATGGAATTCCATCTTCATCACCCTCGATAGGATCATCAGCCTCTGGTTCCACCGGTAATCGAGCCTGTGACAAAGATGCATTAATCCATTTTCTCGCCTGATCATCAATTAGTGCCATTGTTCAGTATCGTTCTTACATCCGTGCACATATTATGGAGCACACAGCAAGCTTTCACCATCCGCCCTGCTTTTCTTGGTGAGTAATGAAGTACCCTGTCCTTTAAGAGACATCGGAAGCGCCCCTTCAGAACTCCTATGCATCTTTCAACACTATTTCTTGATTTGCAGTGGTCTTTAGTGAATAACTCTTCGTTGGACCCAGGCGCTGCATCTAGGATTGGTGTAATACACCATGGTTCAAGT
>NW_026268443.1:7537-7901 GCF_000697945.3 Frankliniella occidentalis | reverse complement strand
TGGCGCCGCCATAACCTCACGCACTCCTCCACCGTCACAGGACTTGCAAGTTTTTAGGAGGATCTGTTAAGTAAACTCATTAAAATGCTTCGGTAACGACTCAAAACATGTTAATGAAACAGTTTCATTAACATCTCATAAGTTCAAAGATACATGCATGATCCATTTTCGTTGCTTAACTACGTTTTTCAACACGTTCAAAATAAGCTCTGGTCTGGGACTTAGAATGAAAACACGCAAAATTTGTTAAGAGTGCTCAAAATTATACAATTAAACCTGAAAAAAGGTTCATTGCTTTAATTGAGACCAGCGTTCCCGCTTTACAGTGGTACTATTGTCATGTCTGTAGGTGTTGTGTGTTCTG
>NW_026268443.1:6811-7037 GCF_000697945.3 Frankliniella occidentalis | reverse complement strand
CCGAACATGTTCTTCAAGAATCCGCGTGACAGAAATGGTCGGGCCGCGGGCCTCCTTGTTTTTAGCCCGCCCTTCTGCTGTGAAAAAGCTATCCAGCGGGCTTATGCAAACGACCTCGTGTCTGTCTGTCTGTCTGTTTCACTAAAAGGAGATGTGCTAGAGACTTGAAATTATCAGGGTATCTTAAGGTCCACTCCTAGAGAACGAAGCGCCTACGGCAAATCCT
>NW_026268443.1:5216-5467 GCF_000697945.3 Frankliniella occidentalis | reverse complement strand
CGACGGCCCGTTACATCATTTGATTATGTTCTTCAGCAAATGGCGTGACAGAAATGGTCGGGCCGCAGGCCGCAGGCCCGACCATCGCCACCGGCAGGCAAAGCAGGCCCGGCCCCTGCCGAACGGAGTTGCCGGCGCAGCGAAGCGAAGCTGGCAACTTCGTTTGGCGGAAGGGCGGGCCTGCTTGTTACATAATAATTTGACGAAATAAAGCATTCCGTTAAAGCTGAAATGCAGAAGAATGCGGGGAA
>NW_026268443.1:0-432 GCF_000697945.3 Frankliniella occidentalis | reverse complement strand
TGAAGAGAAGGAAGAAGCAAATACATTTTTTGGGGCACTTTGGACCTTCTAACACAGCATTTTACAACTCTTACATGTTCAAAATGTTCTTTTAGAGCAAATGTGATATTTATAAGACAGCAAACCACTCACAAATCGGCCCTATCAGCCCTAAAACTATACCTTTGTTTCATCCCTCTCTTCTTCTTTTTCGGCTTAGAGGAATGGCCTATTACCCGTTCCTTCTTCCCCGCATTCTTCTGCATTTTAGCTCCTCATGGCGACTTCCGTTCTCTTTTTACCTGCATTCTTCTCTCCATTTCAGCTTTACCGTAATGCTTTATTAGGTAGATGTATACATCGGCGTATACGCCAGACCACGCCTCGCGTAACAGGCTTCGCGATATCTCACGAAACACTGTTACGCTGCGACGCGCCTGGCATACATCTACC
>NW_026268442.1:11743-13321 GCF_000697945.3 Frankliniella occidentalis | reverse complement strand
AGCGATGCCCCCCGTGCGGTCTGGAGCGGTCGGGCCGGGCGCGAGGTGCGAGAGAGGGGAGGGGCTGCCGAGTGCGGCCGTGGAAGGAAAGTGTCTCGCGGCGAAAGTGATGACGCAACAACCCATATCTTCCTGCAGCGGTTACGCGAGCGAGCAGCCCGCCAGCCCCCCTCCCCCTCCCCTGGCTGCGGCCCGGGTTAGCCGACCAGGCCAGCAGGGCAGGGGTCCAGTAAGTGAAGGAGGCAGGTGCACCAGGCTCCGGCCGCGCTCCGCACTGCTCCGGTGAAAGGAGGCAGAAAATTGTCCGTCGGTGAAGGCAGCGCGTCAAGTTCGGCCAGACCCGGGCTAATTGCTCGGGGAGACCCGGGGGGGTCGCGTTCGCACCTCGCCCCCCCCCCCTTTCCCCTGCTGGCCGCGGGCTCGTCGTCGCGCGGTGTGTCCCACGTGTTGCACCACAACTCCTCCGGCTAAGCGCCGCCGGCTCCGCTCGTCCGCCTGCCGTCCCGTTAGGAGCTCCCTAACCTGTCGTGTCGGCCCGACCAGGCGATGCAACTCATTAGAGAAAGAGGGGGATTGTGGTAGCGCGGGAGTGCGAGAGAGACTGGCTCAGCACACACACACACACATGCACTGAATCCACTGCAGCGCGGTCCAGCGTCGGGCCGCAGCGCGTATCCAAAGCGCACAGCCCCCCGGCTGTCCGTCCAGTCGCGCGAGGGTCTTGATGGTCTTGCGCAAGCTGTCCCGTTCCTCCGCGCCACGCCACGGCGACGCCACGGCCCTCCTGAAACAAGATGGTGCTGGGCCACCGCACGCCACGGCCGGGCGGGCGGGGCGACGTCTGCCCTTGAGCAAGGCCACTGCACCTGACCACTTGTGCCCCGCCCCGCCCCGCCGTCCGAGACGAGATGCACCAACCAGCCGCGCCCAATGCGAGCTCACAAAGCCGTCGGTCTAGTCGTCGGCCCCGTCTTCAGAGTGGACAAAGAGTACAAGGAAACAAAAAGAGTGACACACTACACTCACGTTCGCATCCCTGGTGGGGATCGAACCCACGACCTTCGGATTAGAAGTCCGACGCGCTATCCTCTGCGCTACAGGGACCGACGAGGACGGACACAGCTGTCGCATTGTTTACTCGCCGCTCGGTTGACGAGCTACTTACTCACTCATCGCCCGGAGGCGACCAGGAACCAGAGCGGGGCGGGCCGGGGCGGGGATTACCCTCGTTTCCCTCGCAACGCCGAACATCCGGCCAGAAACTTGCAGCCAGCGTCTGCGGGCATTCTCTGAGACGTATCCACTCATGAGTAAGAAGCGTGGGTACGACCCCCGTCGCGGGCCATCTCCCTCTTTTTTTTCTCCCCATTTTGCAAGTCGCTTTGCATGCACCCACGGCACCGCACGACTAAATGACTTTGCTATGCCAGCACTTTCCGCGTACGTGTTTCTCCCGTGCAATTACTGCACCGCATGCTGCCTGCACCGCGGCGCGCGCTCCTGCTCCCTTCTCTCTCGCACTCGCGCCTGCGCCGCTCTCTCTCTCTCTCTCTCTCTCGCTCTCTCCCTCTCTCTCTC
>NW_026268442.1:9712-10788 GCF_000697945.3 Frankliniella occidentalis | reverse complement strand
CCTCACCAACCTGGGGGCGGGCAGAGACTGCAGTCGGGGTGTGTCCGCCCCCGGCCCTCACCAACCTGGGGGCGGGCAGAGACTGTAGTCGGGGTGTGTCCGCCCCCGCCCCTCACCAACCTGGGGGCCAGGCCGTCGAGCACCCCTGGGTAGCCCAGCATGCCGTATCGGCGAAGGGGCTGCGTCGAGGTCCGCGCCACTCCCGTCAGGACTGGGGACGTGACCGAGGTCCCGGTGGGGTTTGTTCTGTTGTCACTGGCCTCAGAGTGATGCTGTTTCCATGAGGCTATAGCCCAAGGTCGTCGTCGCCGGCCCCCCGCAGGCCAGTAGTTAATACCATCCTCCCGCACACCAATCCTGCAGCCATCACCAGGCGTGGCACCCCAGGCCGTGGGGCTGCAGAGTGGACGGCACGAGCGGCTGCCGGAAGTACATCGAGCACCTCAGCAGCTTAGCTCCGTCCCCTGTGAGTCCAACCGCCCCGCGCGCATCCTTGGGGAGAACGTCGACGCCCCACCCCGCCCGCTGCGCCCCAGCCCCACCACGCCACGCTCCACCGGCCATTCACCTCACCTGCACAACAACTGACGTGAGCGTGCGGGGGGAGGGCGGCGCGACCTCGCGGTGGACACGACCGGGCAGGGTTGCACCACGCCACGCCCCGCCTCGGCAGCGAGCGCCCGCGCCGGCTGCAGTGGCGAGGACCGTTCCCTCGACCTCAAGAGCCCCTCCTCATGTCTGCCACCCATAGCTAAGCTCGGCGTAGGGACGTCTCTCTCGCCCCAGCAGTCTGATTCAGAAGATCGTTCAAAAGTGGCTCTCCTATACCTGCCCCATGAGTGCAACAAGGACGAAGCTCTACGGGGAGTATGGGAGAGCCTCTCTTAAACGATCTTCTGAATCAGACGACATCCACATCGTTGTCAGTAAGGCGGACTAGATTCCACCTTAGTTGTCAGCCCTTACGCCCCCACGGTGGTCTGGGACGTCTGCGGAGTGCGGGCCCCTCACCGCCCTCACCACGTCTCGGCCCGGCCTGCTCTGCAACAACAGAGTCTGCCGGTCATCTCCCCCCC
>NW_026268442.1:6937-9233 GCF_000697945.3 Frankliniella occidentalis | reverse complement strand
GGGGCGGGGCGTGGAGGGAGGCCCCATGCCCGTGAGTCCGGGGCCCGGGCTGCCCAGGCAGGAGGCCCCCTCAGTCGCCCGCCGACCTGCGCGCGTGCAACGCCACGCCACGCCTCTCTGCACTTCCACGCGACGAGGTGGAACCCGCGAGTGTGTCGCGAGTGACTCGCGAGTGATTCGACCCGCGCGGCTGCCGCGGCTGGATACGCAGCAGTGAGAGTGATTGTCCTGTGAGTGCCGTGAGAGCTCGGCGCGGGGAGTGAGCGCCCCGGCGAGCCCCGTGAGTGCGTGTTTGTGTTAGTGCTGTGCGCCGATCTGATCTGCGAGTGCTTCCGTCGCCTGCGGCGCCTGCACCGACAACGCTTTGGATACATAACCTACAGCCTCAGAGTGGAGAGGCCCTACCCAGGGCACATAGGATAACTACTGAAGCCACCCCAACGAACAAAGGGATTGCCGCCACATATTTTACTTCATTTCCTGAGGTATTGTACCATGATTGTAGTTGTCATTTCACATGAATCAAAGAAAAGATAACACTATAGGCACTTTCTGTTATAACCATTTGTGGTACTGTGCGAAAAGGGTTGTTGAATCAAGTGGATTCGATGGCAGATCTCTCTGGGATCCTAGGTCACGAGAGGTTTGAAATTATTCGCACGCTTTTTGAGATCCGGCATGTTTTGGGTCGGTGGGAAGTGCGCGTCCTCCCACACTGGACGGGCGCATGAGCGATCTTCGGTCTCGTCTTCATCGATTGGCGATCAGATCGGATCTCGGTCCGTAGTCGTGTCGGCGGCAGTGCCGAGGTCCCCGCCGGGGTCCCCGGGGCACCGGGCGTGACTGGGGTGTCTCCCGATGGATGAATGATGCGCTCCGAAGACGAATGGCAGCAATGATGATTGTTGCATTGATGGCTGCAAGCTTGTCTTAGAGCTCTGTCCCGTCCCGTCGGTGAATAATCACTCTCTCCCCCACCTCTCTCGCTGTGTCTCGTGTCTCTCTCTCCCAGAGCCGTGGCCCGAGGGGAGGCCGGCTCCACGGGGAGGCCGGGGCGGGGCCCCGTGTCACCAGGCGAGTCGCTCACGAGGAATGCGGCCAGGTTGCACATCGCATCGTGGCTCACAAAACTACTATTGACGTTAGGACCTTGTCACAAGCTATCGTGGCCCTGCTCACACTCAAACACGCGAGAGCTTAGATGATATACCACTCTGGAACTGGGTGTCATCTCCACATCCTCACCCTCTCATCCAATCCTGCCGAGTGGCGTGACAGGAGACATAGTCCATGATGCTGTGATGGCCCCGGACCGTCCCGCGCAAGAGGGTGCCGTGCTCTGACGATGCCCTAAGCTCCCCGCCGCACCGAACTTGGCTCCGACACGAGGCTACGACCTGAGCTGCAGCTGGGTGAAGGCGACGGAAGACGGATCCAGCCAATGGCTAAGAGGGGGCCAAACCATGCCTTTTGATACTTAAATGTTAAGGCTAGTCGAAGCAAATTGCCAACCCATGTAGGTCAGAGCCCCTCGCCCCTCCCTCCACCACGCCCTAAAAAAATCAAAACACTGCAGCCACGACACACGGTACATAGCAAGCCGGTTACATCAAGTTTTTTTCACGCAACCGTCCACCTTTTCCAAAGTGATACTTATCTATTCACCAGTTTTGCCAGAAAAAGTAGGCAATAAGTAGCCCATACACAGAGGTGTGGAGCTGGCTGCATCAACCCCTGCCTACTAGGCAACCCTTCTCACTCGTGTGTAAATGTTGCCTATTAGGCAGGAGTTGAGGCAGCCAGCTGCTCCACACATCTCTGTTTGGGATACCTCTTGCCTACTTTTCTTGTGGCAACCCTGCTGTTCTTTCGAGTTCGCTTTTGTCCTAGCGCTTTGACCACTATCTAGGGCGGCAGGACCCGACTATACAGGCGCGCTCCGCACGCTGTCTACTCGGCACTGATTGGCTTGTACTACCAGCTCTGTGTGCCATCTGCCTGCCCCGCTGCAAAATAAGGTGACGCAAGCCCTTACTGCATACGGACACCTCGCGCGCCCGCGCGCTGCAACTCCATATATTTTGTCAAAGGTCTCCCTCTCCCGCATAACGCGCGCACCCTCGGTGCCCCCTGCACCTCTGCCCTCCCCAGCCCGGCCGGCAGAGGCC
The DNA here is from genome assembly GCF_000697945.3 of Frankliniella occidentalis. Taxonomy (NCBI): domain Eukaryota; kingdom Metazoa; phylum Arthropoda; class Insecta; order Thysanoptera; family Thripidae; genus Frankliniella; species Frankliniella occidentalis. The sequence goes on along the minus strand of NW_026268442.1, from coordinate 7,065 downwards.
ATCGCAGGAATTTCGCAACACGTTTATTACCTGGCGAGGAGCAGGCATCATCAACAGCAAACGCGCCCTGATCACCACCGTGCCCCTCTCGCTGCCCCTCGCTGTCCCTCCCCACCCCTCCAGCCCCT
>NW_026268442.1:5030-6887 GCF_000697945.3 Frankliniella occidentalis | reverse complement strand
CCTCCAGCCCCTCGCCGCCCCCCTCGCCGCCCTGCCAACCTCACTGGAAAGCCGGGTGTACTTGGGAGGCCTTGCTGTTGCATCGGCCGAATAACACGCATCCGAGTACATACACGGCAAGTTCGGAGTGTAATTCCCGTTCATTTTCACCCGGGCCTCTTCTCCTCCTCCCTCCTGCTGTGCACGCGACCCGCCCCGTCGCTGCACTCCCGCCCAGCGCAGCAGCCCAGCGGGCCCGTCGCGGTTACGTAACTTTGTGGACGAACCTGTTCCGCCCGTCACCAGGCCCGGCCCGGTGCGCCGCTACATACACACAACTAGGCCCCGCCCGGCCAGGCCAGCCGTTCAATTAAGAATTATTTTTAAACGGCTGCACCGCGACCGCGAGTCCCAACACTCTCGAGATCTGGTATCGGGTAATTTGTTGTATCGCCGCTGCCTGCTGCACGCGGTGCCAGGCCGGCCTCTCCGCGGGCAGAACCGATAGCCCGGCCGGCGGCGGACAGTCAGTCTCGAACGAACGCGCTGGCTCGTTTGCATAGAATCGATTTCACAGAATCGAGATCAAGTAGTCGGCTCGGCGGTACAGCAGCAGCAGCAGCCTGGCGGAAATCGATTACGTCTTGTTTTACCGATTCCTTCCAAGTTTCCGGGCCCGCCCGCCACGCTCAGCAGCTCCACTGCTCCGCGCCGCGCCCCCGCCGCGCTCAGGCAGGACCGGCTGGCTAGGCTGCTGGCTCTGCCGGACCGCAGTGCTGATCTAGTCTAGGCGTGTCCTTGGCCTTCACGTGCTCGTCACGTCGCGACCCGGGCCAGGCCGAGATGGAGACGAGCCCCGCGACAGTGTTGCCAAACACTGTAGGCACAGTGCAATGCGCTGGCGTTTGGTGGGCTGCACCTCGCGCCTGCCTTACTTACACCGGTGCCGAGGGATTGCCTGCCTAGTGCGCGTGCGCTAGATGCAACATGAACATCAGTGTCAGCGAGGGGCATTTGACTTCTTTATTTGGTTACATGGGCCCCGGACGCTGCACCGGTGACCGGGTAGGCAGCCCAACGCACAGCCATGCGCCGCGCGCCGCCGATCACTGCTTTTGCACGGCTGATTATGTCCAGCACGGGAAGTGCACGGGGGAGGGGAGACTTGGCTCAAAGTTGGTCGTTGAAAAAGCATTTCCGAAATTGAAAATTTTGAAGAGCGGAAAAGTTGCCGTGCAGACACAGGACACACGTTCAGCCGTGAGAGAAGGACGCCCTTCTCTTATGGTTGAACGCCGATTACGTTTTTGAAATCAACAGATTACCTGAAAAGTTTTACCATGATAGAAAATTACCAGGGCGCCCTTTACCTTTTCAGTCGTTCAGGTTCCAAATAAGATTTAAGTTTCAAAAAACTACCCCCCAAAGTCTAAATCTACATACTCCTAAATATGAAAATCCTTCATTGACGACCCACTTTTACTGAGCACCCACTCGTCGGCTGCCTGAACTCTATGAGGCTATCCCTGCAGTCACTCAGATTGAGAGCGAGGAGCAAGACAGACAGCGGCGGGGTCGGCCGGAGAGATAGTCGGAGAGCGGAGCTGTGCTGCGTGTTCCAGGACGCAACCCTCGGCTAAGGCAAGGACAGCTGGGCAGCTGTCCAGCCAGGCTTAGCTCCGCTGCGCCTTGGCGCCAACGCGATGCCGCCTCGCCGTTCCCTCTAAGTGCAGATTTAAACTGAGTCGATACGTGTGACAGTGCGCCTGAGCGAATGTGAATGTGAGAGGGAGGTAGAGGTGGAGGGGCACGAGTCATCCAGTCCTTCCTCGCAGAGAGTACAGCGGGAGCGGAGACAGGGAAGCGCAGTTGTGGTGT
>NW_026268442.1:0-4671 GCF_000697945.3 Frankliniella occidentalis | reverse complement strand
CTCTCGTCCGACTGACGGAGTTGACACGATGAATAAATATACCCCGATACGTACTCGCACTCCCCCCCCCCCCCCCCTAAAACAGTCGAGGAAGGAGCGAGGGTTGAGGTCTCGTCTCGTGCGAGATTCCTTCGACGTTCCTCTGCTCAGTGGCACGCTGGGGCGCGCTTCTATGCTTTGACTTTGACGCAAACCTCTATTAGGCTATTGGCCCTCTGCGATGCGAGGCGTTGTAGGGCGTTGTGGAGCGTTGTGGGGCGTTGCGGGGCGTTGTCGGGCGTGGCGGTGCTGTGCTTGGGCTGCTTCCTTTGTCTGGCCGGGTGCTGCAACTCCCATAGGGCGCGGCCCCGGCCCGGCCTCATAGGCCGACGGGCGCCTCCACGTACCTCGGCTGCTGGGCTGGGCCCGGACCTCAGGCTAATCGACAACTTGTTGCTCTGGAACGCCTCTAATGGATCAGGGCGTGCCGTGAGGCGTGCCGTGCCACGGCCAGGGTCTGGTTGGCTCCGCGGGCCGCCACGGCCTGCCGCCGATACAATCCTCCCGCCTGCTCCATTGTCGGCGACTTATCTCAGCAGGTTGCAAAGACAAATGGAAAAGCGCGCCAGTCTCTGTCTCCCGGTGGTGGTGGGAAACTTCTCGCGTTTCATTCTCAAATGATTTTTATTTTATTTTATATGCAACTTTACACTGAGAACTCTGAGACCGAGATAATAATGTTGCACTGTACAAGTCTTTCCGGCGCGCTGCCAGGTGCAATACTCATCAGCCGCGGGGACGGGCTCATTGAATACGACACAGTATCACAATTATTGCTGCAAAGTCGGCAGCATCCCGTCTCTTCCCGTCCAGCCAGTGTATATGGCTCTCTGATGGCGGAAGATTTCCTTCTCTCTCGCTCGCTCTGCCTCCTCATAGCCGCAATGAGCGGTAACGCGCGTGTGTGTAGGAAACAGCTTTATCTGTTGCCGAGAGGCGTCTGGCCAGTCGGGCCGCCGCGGGCACACCGACAGCAGGAAGGTTGATGAGCTTGATGGGCTGCAGACGGGCTGCGTTTTAAATACTTAAAGACGTAATCAACATATTCGTCATGTTTTATTTTTGGGACCGAGACAGAACTACCGTCTGTCCTCGTCGGCCATCTCTGTAGCCTCCCTCTGAAGCTGGCGGCGGCTGCGACTCCCGGCGAGCACCTCCTTTGGGCCCCAGCCGCCCTGGAACCTGGCCCCGAGCGCTGGTCTCGCCGTCCGACCGAGGCTCATCCTTCAAGCCTTCAGGGCGGAGAACCCGGAAACGGAGTGACTAGCGCTCCCAAGGACGGGCCGCGCGGCGCAGGCTGCATGCCGCTCCCCGCCTCCCCGCCACGCCCCGCTGCTCTGGGGCTTACAGGTGGCGGGGGGGGGAGCCATCGCCCTGCAGCGTCCAAGTACAAACGACCCGTCTGCTCACTTCAAACCTTAAGAAGAGTCCAGAAAGTACATCCGTTTTCCTCAGATTCGTTCGGCAAATTACGGGAGTTTGGCGCCTGCGAGACTCAGGGTAGGCCGCTCCGCAGGACACGAATGCCCCGCAGGCAAGACGTTGCCTACCTACCAGGCGTTATGAGAGCTTGCAGAGGCTGAACTTGGCAGGCGTACGGCGAGTGACTGAACGATCCGAAAGGCGGAATGTATGGATTCGCTGGGTCAGAACCTCCGCTCCGATTAGGCGCATTCTATATTTCGCTCGTACCCTCTAAGTAAACGCTCCGTTGGGTACGCTTGAGAAAGGACCCAACCCCTGGGCATGGGAACGTTTTGAAGGTACGCGAGTCGTTTTTTTATCACCACACGTCGAGGTTTTAGAGGATCGTTTAGATTTTTAACGCGAGCCCGGGGGTCCGCAATGGACCCCGAGGGCCGAGGGAGTTTCCTTCTCGATCATTGAACCCCCTTTGAAATTCAATTTGACCCACAGTTGTATATGCTAACACGATACGTACGTCGAGAGCAGCCGATAGCAGTCCAGTGTAACTATACAAAAGTGCGACATTACAAATTTTATCTTTAAACGCCGACTGCTGGGCAGGGTCTCGGGCCGCTTCAAGGACCAGCCATTCACAAGGATGGGATGGATGGAACGTGAAGCTGAGGTATTTCCCGCAGTAATGTAATGGCCAGAGCCCACCCGCCTCGCTGGTGGGAACGGCCCTGCCACCTGCATGTTTAGCACAGTTTACGAGTCTTTCGGTCGGAAGTAAGTGGGAACTAGGTGAAAATATAGAAGATCACAAGTGGCGAGCAAGTGGCGGCACATTTCTCCCACTCTCTCTTCCACCGTGCAACTTCTTAAATAATCGAAAAGTTTTATAGGAAAAATAAATATGTAATATCTCAGTCTCTTTTAACGCCCTGGGTGAGACATGCCTTACAACACTGCCCAAATCCACCGACCATATTTTAACTCTTTTGACAAGGAGCAGTCCTTTCTCGGCGGCATTCCCTTTGAAGCATCTCTCTGCTGCGGTGGACCGCGCGCGCCGTGCCTCTGTCGCAACACAGTGATGTCGATCGTAAAATGACCGTTCGGTTCGGCAGCTCAGTTAAGCTGCCACACGACTCGCCGCGGCGGCGGTTGCGAGTGTGTTTCAGAATGATGACCGAGGGATGGGTACGTTTCGCTGGCAGCGCTGTACGCCGAGCACTGCCGTGTAATGGCCAGCACGCGCTGTAGTGGTTGTAGTCTTATTGCAAAGGAATCTATGTCATTTGCTTTTCACGTCGATGTTCGCGTCCACCACTCACTCGCCTCCTCCGCTCGCCATTATCGCAACCACTGCATGTGCATGAGCAATCCTGATTTACACACCAAAGTTTTTATTAGAAGATTTGGATGCTAAATATTAGGCATTTTGTGCTGCTTTTTCCTAATATTACACTAAACGGTTTCATTGTATTAAAATGTCTGTAAGAAAAAGCTAGTAGTATTACTACACTGGAAAAACAAAGGTGCTAACTCCTACCTTCAAAAGTCACTAAGGGTCTAAGGGTCCAGTGCAGGGGTCGCAAACTCGCGGCTCCCGAGCCAGGCGCGGCTCGCCTAGCCCGGTAGCACAGCTCGCCGAGAGCCGCGCACCTCTTGCGTTCGGCTGGAGCCGAGGTTCCCGAGAGCCACGCTCGGGTTGTGTCTGTCTTTGTCTCACTCACTGAGAGCCTTTAGGAGTGACAAAGACAGACACACAGGCCGGCGGACGACGCGACTAGCTCTGTCTCTCTCACTCTCTTGTCGAAGAGCTCGAAGAGCGTGTTGCATATGCAGGCGCGGCTTGGCGGATAGCTGGAGTTTGCGACCCCTGGTCCAGTGCCTTTACAAAGGCACTAAATTTAGGCACCTTTTGGGCAATTTAGTGCCCTGTTAAGAGTGCCCAAGAAAGGCACGACTTAAAATTCTTGTTATACCAGTGTAGTTATTAAAAAGTTTTATAATATTATGGGATATATTATGTGTATATGGAAGAGTAACAACAGCTCAGAACACGACGTAGTTTCTAGGAAAATTTTCCAGTAAAAAGTTTATCGAGTGCACCTCGTTTGAACATCGTGCATTTCGCCGAAGCGTTTTAGATCGTCAGATTTTTGGGAGTGTAAATTTATGGAGCATTCAGGTATATGAGGCTGTGTTTATTCATTCCGATGGTCTAATTAGACGGGATACGCGTTTTTTCAGAACCGAGGAAGGAAGAGTAGAAGTTGGATTCCCATGAGAGCTCCCATTACGTCACACTCACGCAGAGTTCGCTCAAGGGTCACTCGTCCTGCCCCCTTCAGCTCCCCCACCCCTCCATCTATCCCACTCTCTCCATCATTTACGTGGTTTATTGCGAAAATATTGAAAATATGGAAATCCGATCAATGTGGGACTAAATATCGCGTTGTCAGAGTTCATGCGATACGTATTGCGCGTTTGACCCGAATCCGCTGAAATCAGAAATCAGACCTCATAAAGCTGCCCAACCACTACATCCCCACTTTGCGGTGCAGGGGCGTACGGTCGAAGCTGCATCACCACGCTAGTCCGTTATGGTCTCATGCGCTACAGGTACAGCCAGCTCTAAAAGTGCGATCTGTTTAAAGCGCCGCTAGACCAGGGACTGGCCAGGGGCCGGTTGCCGGTTGTTGGCTGGCTCTCGAGGGGCACATCACCCCTGCCTCTGTGCGTTTGTATGTACCGATCATGGGGATCATGGCCCCTTGTGAGAAGAAAAACCCACCCACACCGACGCTTGCACCGAAACACTCGGAACGCTACTGCAGAAAAAATTGAAGTGAGACTGTCGACTTTTGTACAAATGGCGACAACAAGATTCAAACTATCAATCATATGTATGGTGGCAAGGTCATTTCGTATTCGACGTTATGAACCAGCCTAGTCTCAGCTTCTGCAAGCGCTTGGCTAGCGCTGCAAGGGCTCGTGGCGCCTGGTGGGTAGGCAACATCTTGCCTGCAGTGCATCTGTGTACTGCGGGGTGGTCTACCCGAGGGTCTACCCCAAGTTTCGCAGGCGCGGAGCTTTCGAGCTGTCAGGACCGTTTTCCTCAAATTCAAAATTTAGAAGCCTAAAAGAGCACGAAGGGGTAACGTTAGGTCTTTCCCTCCCTTTCCCGCTCTGCGTACGGAACAAATTAACCAGTCA
>NW_026268441.1:10399-10639 GCF_000697945.3 Frankliniella occidentalis | reverse complement strand
GCTTCACAACCTTGACTTTGACATTTTCGTCGCACCTCGCTGCTGACCTCGTAAATGGTCTTTTTCCAGTCGAATCGCTCACATCTTTAGTCACTTTTGGATGTGCTTTGCTGACGGGTGCAGCACGAGGCTCTTCAGCAACCTCAGAATCAGCCTCCTAAAAATTAACAAGAGACTTATTGGCTGAGCGATTAGCGAAGCCCATTACTCCACTGACCAGAAAAGTTTCATTCTGCTTGT
>NW_026268441.1:7772-8909 GCF_000697945.3 Frankliniella occidentalis | reverse complement strand
GCCCTTACTGTTATTTTATAACCGTGTCCAGGGCCGACCTGGTGTCACACCTCAGGGAACGCCATTCGGCCGACCTTGACGATGACCTTCCGATCAGTGCTATGAGGAGAGCCACGAACCTGTTTGCCGAGGGGCTACAAGTTGTGGGCTTCGAGAGGGTGTGGCGGCACTTAACTCCCCTGGCGACCAAAATAAAACGAAACGCAGCTAAAGGCCGTATCACACGAGCGGTTGCCGTTGACGTTGCGATTGCGATTGCCGTTGCCGCCCCGACCAATCAGAGCGCAGCAGCCGACGTTGGCGGTTGCGATGGCAAGGATAGCCGCCCGGCTATTTTTTCCAAACGCAATGGCAATCGCAGCCAATCACAGCTCAGCTTCGTGTCACGTGGTCCCGAGATTCTCCCGCGAAAACCGTGAATCGTCTGCTAGTCGAGGCTTTGTGTTTGTTGTGTAGTCGGTGTACACTAGCTGTAGCAGGTGCGAGCATTTGCGTGAAGATATTATTATTTTCTAACATGCCACCTAAACAAAATAAGGATTTGTTCACTACCGACAACGAACACCAACTAATACGAGAGGTGGAGGTGAGACCCATTTTGTGGAACCCCAACCTACTAGAATTCAAAAGATCGGACATGAAACCTTCTCTTTGGTCTTTCGGATAGGGCATCATCCGTTTCTCCGATGGTGTGAATCCTTTATCACCGACCAGCACATACGGAAATGCTGCTGTACCCGTAGTTGTGAGTGGTTTGGTACTTTACTTCTGTCACTCTCAATGTATCCTTTAAGGAAGCACCTATTCCAGATGCCCCTATCAGAAGCCTGACCATTTGCCTCGACATCCACAAAAATAAAACGATAGTCAGCATCAAGAAGGGCAAATAAAACAATGCTGAAAGTCTCTTTGTAATTGTAAAACATTGAACCAGATTTAAGTGGTGGGTCAATGCGGCAGTGCTTGCCATCCATGGCACCAATGCAATGTGGATAATTCCACCTTTCTTCATATTCTTGGGCAACATTTCTCTACTCTTCTTCACTTGAGGGAAATTTAAGAAAGTCAGAGGACAGAACATCAAAACGCGCTCTTGTTGTTTCCTTAATAATGCCTGATATGGTACTCTGCCCCAGA
>NW_026268441.1:2846-3264 GCF_000697945.3 Frankliniella occidentalis | reverse complement strand
AAGTCTCTAGCACATCTCCTTCTAGTAGAACAGACAGACAGACAGACACGAGGTCGTTTGCAAAAGCCCGCTAGATAGCTTTTTTAAAGCAGAAGGGCGGGCTAAAAACGGCTTTGCTCCTGCCTGTACAACAAGATTAGCAATCTATGACGCTTGGAAATATACAGATCTCATCTTTACGGTTCCTGATGTCGAAGAACTATTTCAATATTGTGATAAAGGAGATGCCTATCCTTAAAGGAGCACAGATAAACCTATGTCGTATCTATCTGGAGATACTGCGCAAATACAGGAAGAGTGGAAGTAAGACATGCGAGACCAGCACATTAGTGACTTGGTCATTTGTACCAAGAACAACAAACCTTTTAATTTTGTATTAAATGCAGCATTTTTCATGCACTTTCCAGCTGTTTGAATT
>NW_026268441.1:2270-2774 GCF_000697945.3 Frankliniella occidentalis | reverse complement strand
TAGTCTTTGGAAGATAAAACTATTTAGGTTTTTGAAATAAAATTTCCATTTTGATATGTTGGTACATACGGAAGGCGTCTGCTGGCATTTCAAAAGTATTGTGGATGTGGCAATTTGAAAGGAACTAAGAAAAATGAAGATTTAATTGACAAGGAAAACAAGAAATAAGAATAATGTACAAGTAACGACGTCAAACAACCTACGAACAAGTTATCATGTTAGGTTAGGTAGGAGACTGTTAAAATACCAACAACTGTAAACTTTGTTGTGTCATTACGTTGAAGTTTGTCAAAATGGCAATTTATTACATACTCATCAGTTTGTTGGGAATGAGTAGAAATTCATACAGCGTTTGATTTAGAACTCCTTCAGTTGTTATAACAAGCAGGCCCGCCCTTCCGCCAAACGCAGTTGCCAGCTTCGCTTCGCTGCGCCGGCAACTCCGTTCGGCAGGGGCCGGGCCTGCTTGGCCTGCCGGCGGCGATGGTCGGGCCTGCGGCCCGA
>NW_026268441.1:0-797 GCF_000697945.3 Frankliniella occidentalis | reverse complement strand
GTATTCCAGGCTATCCAAAACGGAAGTAGGAAAAGAACAAACTCACTGACTTTTCTGTTTCCGCGATGGCTCTGATTGGTTGAGCTGATCACGTGCCACGACGGCGTTTAAGGTATGAAAAACCGTCAGGTCAGTTTCGAGCTCGCCTCCATATTTAAGAGGTTAGAATCGGACCAAATACCATGGCAATTTCTCATACTGAGAGGACGGAAACAGATAAATCGGTGAGTTTGTTCTTTTTCACTTCCGTTCTAGATAGCCTGGAACACCCTATTGCTAACAAACACAATCTAGAAAGGTTTAGAAGTAATTTGTACTCACAATCACAAAAGTCAAATATAGCATTCCGGTAAATCTGAAATGCAGAAGAAAGCGGGGAAGAAGAAACCGGAAATCCCTTATGCTTTAACGTGGTGACTTCCGCTTTCTTGTTCCCTGCATTCTTTTGCATTTCCGCTTTACCGGAATGTTTTATTGGAGCTCAATAATCAGACGTAGGTTTATTCACAATCAGAAGTGATATTGAAATCCTTCAATCAGATTTACTGACTTACAGTTTCCATTGAGCAGTACTTTTAAACTAGGTAAATGTACGCCAGACCACGTCTCGCGTAACAGGCTTCGCGATATCTCGCGAAACACAGTTACGCTGCGACGCGCCTGACGTACATCTACTTAGTCCTGCGGCGCTGACACCCCAGTCGGGAGGCGCAAAAATGTACACAAAGATACGGGCCTTCGGCCCGTTAACTTCCCGTCACTTCGACTAAGAATGCAGTGTTGTACATTTTTCGCTT
>NW_026268440.1:14599-15045 GCF_000697945.3 Frankliniella occidentalis | reverse complement strand
GAGCGCTGGGCCCTCTGCCGCCCTCGGCAGGGCCTGGCAGGGCCGTAGGGTACCAACATGTGCGACCGAGGCTCCGGCTCGGGTTGCTTCTTCACGAGCCGGAGTAAGGTAAAGGTGAATGTGATTTCTTTTATCTTCTTCCTCTTTGCGGTGATGTGGTGAAAGTGTGTGTGCGCTGGATACAAGATCAAGTGAAGTGAAGTGCAAGTGTTGGCGACGGTTCTGCGTCCTGCAGCCATGGGGGCGGCCCCGGGGGCGGCCCTAGGGGCAGCTCTGGGGGCGGCCCGCAGCAGCACCTGGGGCCAACAACCGGAGCCGAGCCGGAGGAGAGGACTCAGGACTCAGTGTGGTAAAAGAGGGGGCGGCTGCGGCGTCTACCAACACAGTCGGATCAAAACTCGGCCGCCCGCTTCGCCCGCTCCCCGCCCCATCCGGCCCGTGCAGCA
>NW_026268440.1:14171-14549 GCF_000697945.3 Frankliniella occidentalis | reverse complement strand
CCCCTGCCCCGCCCCGCCCCCGACGTGCTCGCGGCTGCCCTGCCCTGCTCCCGCCACCGTCGCTGCGACCTGGCTACATACCTGTTCGGAGACACCCGTTTTGCCCGAACGCTCCTCGCGAACAAGAAGGATGTGACTCAGAAAGTGTGACTCGCTCCTCTGCAGAGCCGCCCTCCGGCCGCATCGCGTCGGGGGCGCGCCGGGGCGCGGCCCAGCATGGGAAATGGAACGTTTCCGCCTCAATCACTCATGATCTTCCTCCCTTCCTCCCCCCCCCCTCTCCCTCTCTCTCGCTCTGTCTGTCCCTCTCTCTCTCTCTCTTCCAGGCCTGGACCGCACCGAGAGCAGGGGGGAGAGAGGTGGGGGAGAGGAACCAAA
>NW_026268440.1:12062-13030 GCF_000697945.3 Frankliniella occidentalis | reverse complement strand
ATAATACTTCATAATATCAAATAATATGACATAAAATCCCTTAAAACGTTCCATAATACCGCATAATACTATAATACTGCGTACACTGCTGAGGAGAGTTGGCGACCCCTCGCCAGGTGGCTGTCTCCCGCCGCGCACTTTCGTAGCTACTGTACCGCATGCACGCGTGCGGGCGTGCTTGCGGGCGTGCTTGCCTATGCTCGTTGCCCACGGCTCCTTATGGCCCCGTGCGAGTAAGCAACCCGCCCTCGCACCTTGCACCCATGTACGCCATGTTCTTGATGCAACTTCTTTTCTTCTTCTGTTTCCGTTGCGGCCAAACGGTTAATGCAAAATTCTCCATGCTCCATGGTGTACTTCCATACTCTGCTTGGGCCCCTTCTCGGAACTGATGCGTATAAAGCCGCGCGAAACGTTTAAGATTCGGTACATTACGTGACGGTATGCACAGTAAGTTAGGCACCACAAAGTGCGCCCACCGGCACATTTGCTTGGTCCCCGGGTCCCCGTCCCGCGCCCACCTGGCTGGAGCGCCGCACCGCACCGGACGCGCCTTGGCGCGGTGTGATCAACTCTTCCCAGTGCCACACCGCGGCTCGGCGCGCCGGCCGGCGTTACATGGTTCATTTCCATCAACACTCCGACACACTTGTGTCCGACTTGTCCGCGTCCGCCGGACTGCTAATTCAAGATACTGACCTGTAAACAAACTATTTGAATACAAAGGAATGAGCTAGAGTATTAGCCAGGCGAGGGAAACCGGGGTCATGAGCGAGGGGCGGGGTTACACACATCGCTGCGTACTCCGCAGTAGAAAACATTGTAGTTGTTGGGACACAGTCATTTTCGTGATGCCTCTAACTAAATAAAAATAAAACAACAAGGAGTTGAGCGATGACGTGGGCTTTCCGAAATATATATAAGTACACTCAGAAAATGGTTACCTTGAAACTAGGGAATTTCCTTGA
>NW_026268440.1:5745-6727 GCF_000697945.3 Frankliniella occidentalis | reverse complement strand
GGCCGGAGAGGCGCGCGGGGGCGGCGGGGGCTGCGGGGGCCCGTCCCGGGGTTATTGATCTCGAGCGTACGCCAGGACGCTGGGTTATTCGACCCTTATTCACAATAGCGGCGTCGCTGGCGGCACAGCGTGCATGTCGGCTGGTCCGCGGTCCGCGGAAGGGTTCTTCGGTATTAGCTATGAACGAGCTCTCGTAGCGCGTATATTAAAGATAACAAACCTTTGCGCACACTGCTGACGCCTCTAACGATAACCCTTGTCTATTCAAGCGTTCTTAAGGGCCTCTTCATCCGCTTGATCAGGCTTGATGGGTCTAATTTGAGCTATGAGCAATTGCCGTGCAATGCGTTTGGCGGAGCTGCGAGGCTGCGAGGTGGGTTTGGTCTTGTTGCTCGCCGGGGGGCAACTCACAAGGTTTACTTCCCATCAAAGTCAGTGCGTACCTCAAAAAAATCAGAAAAAAAATATATCAAAAAATCAATAAAGCAAAACCCATCAAACGCTATGAAAAATCAGTAAAAATTTGGGAAAGGCAAAACACAAATTATTTTTAATTTTGTAATTTTGAGGCCACTCGTTCTTTATCACCAATTTAGTGAAAATTAGTGGAATTGTGTTACTGCTTTCATCTAAGAAACTGTAGGAGTTTGTTTTTGTTTTTCACTTCAGAAAGGATTGTTGTCGCAACACAACATTCAACCATTGACACAGTACACACAGTATACACTATCACCTGTTTGTGGACTAGACTTGGAAAGAGGAAAGAAGAAGGATGCAAAAATTGTTTAGCGTCCTCCACATAACCTCCGGAGATAAACTGCGTGGAAACAGCGCTGCGTCCTAACGAACTGCTTTGGGTCGCGAAAGAACAGCTTGAATGACCGAAGCACTATGACTTTTACACTCCGTGGGACCCCCCACGCACGCCGACTGAGGGTGCAGCTTCCCCAGCGCAGCCGGGGTGTGTAGCTGTCCCCCCCCC
>NW_026268440.1:0-450 GCF_000697945.3 Frankliniella occidentalis | reverse complement strand
TTGCACACGTTGGTGTGCAAATATTGCACACTTGTTTTACCAGTGTATCTATCTATCTATCTATCTATCGATCTATCTATCTATCAACTCTGTTTGCGCTTTGTTTTGAGGCGGTGTATTCGGCACACACTTCTTTTGATGTCACGTATTCTATTTAAATAATAATAGAAAAGGAAGTGAGCAGAGACCAGAGTTTATCAGGCGATGCCCCTCTCTCTCGCTTGATTGCCCAAAGGGTATCAATGTCACACCACAAGAGATGGTGTAGAGGTCAAACTTGTAATACAATCATGCGAGAAGTTCATTTGATAATCTTTGGTGCGTACCCAAATATGGCTCTCGAAAGACCTGCGCAATTTTTGCAGTCAAACCGACGCCAGCGGGTTATCAGACAATAAGACCGGATGACAAAGACAAGATTAATTGTATTCATTCATTTACTAATTATTA
>NW_026268439.1:6643-6881 GCF_000697945.3 Frankliniella occidentalis | reverse complement strand
TCCAAACACACGTCAAAAATACAAGAAAAATAGTAGAGAAGTACAAGAAATACACACAAAGCGTACTCAAAAATGAGTTGACATACTGCGTGCAGCAGAAATCAGTGAAAACGCAACAGCGGGGCGGTGTCTCTGATGTGTCTGGCCCGCCAGTCACCGCTACTGTTCGGCGCCTCGCCTTCTTCCCTCCTGTGTTCACTGTGGCCTGGTGGAGAGACAGCACCCGTCTCTGATGCGA
>NW_026268439.1:5825-6139 GCF_000697945.3 Frankliniella occidentalis | reverse complement strand
CGTCGATGACTCGAGTATATCTATACGATATCTTCTACGCTGCTCTACAGTGACTCCAATTCCAATTTCGTCTCTAGAAAGTCTACGCAAAGCAGCCCACACCACGTCTGCTATCTGCCTATACGATGCGATACGATGTCTCAGCTGGAGCCACTACTAGATCTACCCCCTTTTCTGTACAGGCACGCAGGCTGACTCTGAAGAAATTTTGTCCGATTTGGCCACTCCGACCAGCTTTCTTGACAGCCAGTCGCGCAACCAGTAGCAACTTATCACACTTTGAAGTGAAATATTATCTCAGTTCTTCTAAGTCA
>NW_026268439.1:740-1065 GCF_000697945.3 Frankliniella occidentalis | reverse complement strand
TCGAAAATCGCAAACCCGTTCCGTAGAACGCATGGCAAGTGCACCGCGACACTTAAGCTCCTGATGGCCACATGGGCGGTTGGACACTGGATTTTTTTTGCCAGTCCAGAAAGAGGGTCCTCAGGGTCGCACATGAACCGCAAGGCGTCTCCCCTAGCCGCACCAAGTCGACGCTGCAGTGCCAACATGGCCGTGTGTAAAAGGCTGTTGGGTTGGGGCTCCCGAAACAAAAATCGCGATGCTCGACGGGAAAAAGTTTGTCCGATATCGTCCATGTTTGTACCTACCTTATTCACTACAAGGGCAAATCTATCATTTAAAGCAC
>NW_026268439.1:381-690 GCF_000697945.3 Frankliniella occidentalis | reverse complement strand
GATGCGAAAAGTTCTCGGTTTGAATCGAACTGGCGGCGCGCTCGTTGCGTTTTCACTAATTTCTGCGTCACGCTGTTTCTAGAATGTCTCCACGGTGCCTCCCACATGTCTCGCACTCACTTCGGAATGTCTCCGGACATGACCCCAGAATGTCTTCAGCGGTCTCCAGTACGACGTCTCGAGAATGGCTGTACGGCGTCTCCAGAAAAATGTCGATACTCCTATACGAGACACCGTCGATGACTCGAGTATATCTATACGATATCTTCTACGCTGCTCTACAGTGACTCCAATTCCAATTTCGTCTCT
>NW_026268439.1:0-254 GCF_000697945.3 Frankliniella occidentalis | reverse complement strand
AAGGGAACAGATCGAAAATGCTTTTCTTTATACAAACTGGGTTTGTAGCTTTTAATTGTACAAATTGAAGCGACCAGATTTTTTGCAAATATATCGATATGCAGATCTGCATTGATTTTAACAATTTTGTGCATTTAATAGTACGAAAATCGTGCACAAATCATGAAAAAATTTGTGAGTAACTGAGAAACGCACTGTAAAAAATAATCACGGTCGCCGATACGGAAATATGCCGTTAACTTAACCTACGGCAT
>NW_026268438.1:15026-16138 GCF_000697945.3 Frankliniella occidentalis | reverse complement strand
CCCCGGCCTGCCCCGCCCCGCCCCCGTCTTTAGGATGAAAACAGAGGAAAAATAAAACAAGGACATAGCAGCGTGCTATCGGGAGCATACCGATGGTACAAGGTGCTACGCCTGACGGGTCGTGCCTCGTTTTGAGGTTGCTCGTCCTCGTCTGCCTGTACTGTACCTCGGCGCCATATGCTTAAAAACGATTGTAAAAAAATTGCGAAGTAGAAAAAATTATGTAGATCAAGTACTCGCCTTTCTCTTACACTGGTCGAGTTGAGCGCGTCCGCCCTGCTCCGCCCCGACAACGAGCGCTTGATCATGTCGAGCCATTAGCGGCCGCAGGCGGGGGGCCCCCGGGGCTGGCCCACCGGCTGCCGTCCCTCAGAGGTTGTAATATAATTCGGAGCCGGGCCTCGCCTAGCTAGGTCCACTAAGGTCCACTAGGTCCACTAGGTCCACTAGGAACCCCGCCAGTCCTTTCTCTTTCACAAGTTGGCCCCGTCTCCGCCCGACTGGGTGGCGCGCGGGGGGCCCCGCCCGAGGTGCTTTACAAAGTTGTGAGAGGGCGGGGCGGGCAACAGCTCGCTGCTCTTTCAAGTGGTCAGAGCTTTTCAGGCGGCGAGCAGCGCGGACGCCTCACCGCGAGCTCCGCGGGGATGGTAGGAGGCGGTAATAGGATTTATTCGTCGACTCCTGCTGGAGCGAGACGGCGCGCGAGCCCCGTTGGAGCTGAGTCGCGTCCAGTCCGGCAGAAGCAGGAGGAGTAATTAATATGTTCCACGGACCCTACCGTAAATGTATTACCTCCCTACAGCATGTCACGTTTTTGTTTCGTTACTGTGTTTATAAACGCGTGATTTTCTTTCCTTGAAAGGGTTTGGTAAATGTGCGTGCAATGCTCCAAGCTGGACGCCAGGACCCGTCGCGATGCCCGCTGTTCACGAGAGGCAGTCAGGAGCGCACGACGACGCAGAGGCCCCCGAGAGCGTCCGTCCCGCCCCGCGACGCACTGCGCCAAGTAAATAAACTCGTGAGAGCCTCCATTAAAGGTTTCTCCATTACGGCGACGTTGCCAAATTGATGTGATCACGGCAATGGCTGTCCGGCTCCAGGGTCTCCACCAG
>NW_026268438.1:7213-9221 GCF_000697945.3 Frankliniella occidentalis | reverse complement strand
GGGGCGGGGCGGCCTGATGGGCTCCCGATGGGGCCCCGCCGGGCCGGAACACTCCCGCCCCAGCGACTGGTATTCACTCACGCGGAACAGGCGCGCACTCATCCCAAAGCGCAGTGCGCGGCGGCGGCGGCGGTCTCCATCGAGAACACCACTCCCGCGCGGAGAAATGTGCCGCCCCGCACTCTCCAAGGTACGGGGGAGGGAAAAGGGGAAAAGCACAAAAAAAAAAGAAAGAAAGAGAGGGGGCGCTGGGAGAGGAAATGTTGCAGTGCTCGACTGTTGTTGCAGTAGTTACACGACTCGACTTTGCAGTCTTTACGACTGCACATGGGCAGGCTCGCGCCCCAAGCCCCGCTCCGCTCGGGCTTGTCCGTTTGGCCTTTGGTCGCTTGGTGGTAGCCGCGCGATGAAGCAGCTGCTGCTGTTACTGCTTTGCGGCGGCTGGGAGCCAGAGAAGGCGCTACACGTCATCACTCCCTCAAAACTGCGAAGGTACACCGAAGTTCAAGCCTATTTCCCCTTGAACAACACGAGTCGAACAAAAAAATGTAACAAAAAATACTATGTATCCATTTTCAGCATATTTTTTTCGGTATGAGCGTGTCCCAGGATGACGGATGTGCCGAAAGAGCGTGCCTACCAAACACCATCAGACCCCGACGGCGATCCCATGAGATATGCGCAGCGAACTCCAATGGCACCACCACACTAAAAGATAGTCGATATGAGTCGATACACGCAGCGGCTATATTCGGAAGAGTCTAACGAGTGAGATGGGTTGGGGTAGTATTCACGCTACGCTAGCAGGACTCATGTTGATGGTGGCCTTAGTGTGGATAAATTCTACACTTGTATAAGTTAAATTGATACTTTGTATTTCCAACAACATGCCCTAACACTTTAGTTAGCCCATTGCCAGACGTGAACTTGTAACCCCCTTACCAAGAAAAACAAAATTTAACCGGCAGTAACAAAGATTTCGTGCCATGCAGAAACCAAAGTTTTTTCAAATCAAGCAAACTCTGAAGACCTGGAGAAATTTTTTCTTTGATTCGACGAAAATGTTGTTGGTTAGTGCGAAGTCGTGATTTTGTTCCAAGAAATGTGCAGTTTTCTTAGCATTCAAAACGGTTGCGAGAACAGTATGTCCTACGTCCAGCTCGGCGACCTCGTGGGCGACGCGATTCAGCAAAGGCGGGCAAGGGGGAGAAAGTAGGGGTCGGGAATATGAAAGGGGTAGAGATGAGGTGGGGTGTGGGGGAGGAGAGGGGCGGGGGAGGGGTAGGATGAAGGTGAGTCGGATGAGAAGCTCATCCATTATTTACTGTAGCGGCGGAGTGGCTCAGGTAAAGCCTCCGGTACGAGTTTGTTGCGTTGCGCCGGCGTGGTCCCTGTCACGACCATTTCAAATAAAAAAAAATACACGGCAGAAAAAAAAACGTTTACGAAATAATTTTTCAGCACCCTGTGTCATAGGCGTCTACGTCAGCGTTTGAAATGTTTACAAAACCGGCCCTTTTTAAGCTTGGCTTGTTTGTTTCTAACTCCGTTCAAAATAATAATTTATCAATGGCAAACCAAGGTCTGACCAATTTGAATCAAAGGAAAAACATTCAGAAAATTACCTGAATGTTGAAAAAAAGTTATTCGTTAAACTGGGTGGGGTATGTACTTCAATCCAAATTTGATTCTCGCTTATAGAAAAGGATTGAATGAGTTTTCCGCAATTAATTCGTAAGTATTGAATTCACCTTCTAAGACCACACATAAGTCGCCAAAACCACCTCGAAAACAAAAATCAGACCTTTGTTGTTTTTTCTATACCCGGAGTGCTTGCGCAGTGGTTAATAAATTATTGTGACGGCACAAATTTATGCTGGAAGGAAAGAGAAGAAGGGACCCCTTGCTCCCGTAGCGGCGCGTAGCAGCCGGGCCGGAGTGCATGACAGAGGCTTGCTTGCACGCAGAAGGAGAGAGCTTCCGTCTGAAATACGGCCGGTGGGGGGCG
>NW_026268438.1:4127-7163 GCF_000697945.3 Frankliniella occidentalis | reverse complement strand
GGGGGACAAGGAGGTGGGCAGGGAGGGGTGGCAAATAACCAGGAATCGGAGAGGAGCGGTGGGTAGGGTAGGGCAATAGGGTTATACAGCACAGGAGGGATAAAAGGACTGACACTTTTACCACGCGACGCGCTGATGGCCTTTTTTTTCACCAGGTGATTCTCCTGGATGAGCTGCCAAGCGATCACGGCAGAATAAGCGGGAATGCGGTACGAAAGAGGAAAGGGGTCTCGGGGGGGGGGGTCGCAGGGGAAATAAAAGTCACAAGAAAGGTCACACATGTCCGCTAAATTAATATCGACGTGACGCCAGGTGGGCGGGGCGCCACGCGCCGCCTCTCGCCGCCACGCGACACGCATCGGTGGCCATTAAATTTATGATTAGTTTTATAAAAGCGTACGGGAGGAGGGCAAGTGAACGCAGCGGGCAAACATATTAGCCTAGACAACACATTTATTATAAACGTTCGTATTTGCACTCTGCTCATTTCCCTATGGATGTGCTATCCGTATGTTATGGAGAATTTTTGCTAACGTATTATGGATCACAAATTATCCATAATATGGATAAAATTGTCCGTATTACACTGGTAAAACAAATGTGCAATATTTGCACACCAAACGTGTGCAAGTTGTGATTTTGCACATCACATGGTGTTTAAATCAAGTTGCACACTTGCGTGGTGTGCAAATTTTCGACGTTTTGTAAACGTTTAAAATCTGCACACTTGGACACTCACAGTTCTATGCTGTCAGAACTTTACAGGTGCCCCCAACCCCCTCCAATGCATGCGCTTGGACGCGTTTGCCTTCTTGATAGGTAGCACTGTTTTAGTGGAGGACTCGCATGGTAGTGGTCTTTTATCTATACGTACCCTAAAACAGCAAAAGTCGCCGAAGTGAGACATAGTAGGCAAGCCCGCCTGCACACGGCTGCATGCGGTACAGTATAACTACAAAATTGTCCGTGGTATGAGGGCCACCCCTTTTATAACTACTGTTTTATTACACTAACAGACCAAACATTTATCGCAGTTTGAACTGGAGAGACCAGAAAGTCTCATAGCCTAGTGGAAACAGGGGCACACTTCAGTCCCGCAGTTCAAACGTCATCTTGCTTTTAGAATTCTAAACATGCAGAGTGGATAGAAGTATTTTTAAGTCTTGCACACCACAAATCGTGCTTTTCCGTAATGTTTTCGTTGCCTCTTTTACAGAAAAATCAAGTCAGCGTTTCTATCCCCGAAACAAAGGACAGTTTTTTTATGGAACATGGAGTGGAAGACACCTGTTGCTCTCGTACGGACACCCCCGAACGCCCCCGGACTCCCCCACCTCGAGATCCAGCCTGGAAGCCGCAAGCTTCGCCACGCCACACGCCCCACCCCCGAGCCGGAAGCACGCAGGCTTTGTTCTTTATTTTTTTATTCCATCACACGGAACCAGAGCCAGAAAAGTCGCGCGCACGCGGGCGCGCTCTACTCCCGGAAGCCTTATACCCGGAAGAGCCCCCCCCCTCCCCTCCAGGGGAGAGGGGATTTGCACCGGAAGTCTCACAGCCGCATAATGCTTAACCTCCCCTACTGTGATGTGAAACACGGCCGTCAAGCTGCCGAGGACCAAACCGGGAGAGAACGTCATCCTTTCCGGGGCGAAATAACATTTCTTCAGCAAGGCATAACGGAGTGCGGACCCGTCGGGACCACGTTCTCGTATTAAGAGCGACGTGTCCTGCGGCAACAAAAACACCAACAACACAAAACAAAAGTTTGCCACACACTACTCGCGGAACTGCAAGCGGCGGCGGCGGCGGAAGCAGAGCCCTGGGCAGCAGGCTGTGTGCAACTTCGGCGATGAAGACTGATGGCCCGGCGGGGGTTCCGGGAGTGACAGACAGGGGAGGTGCTCTATGCAGCCGGAAGAGGAAACTAAAGTCAAGGACGCGGCAGCAGAAATATCGGGCCTGTCAATGGGAAACGGAAGCCTTGCGGTGACATTGCCTCATTTCTCTCGCGCGCGGCGACCAAGGGAAGTCGACTGATGGCAGCTCCCCGGCTCCCGCGTCGTGTTCGGACAACGAGGCGATATCTCCCCCTTCCGTACTCGCTAAGCAAAAGATGGAAGAAACTCGTGTGGTCAATGACTCGTGCGCGACTAGCAAAGCGCCTTTACCGAGGAGAGTCGTCGCTCCTTCCGTACCTCTCCAACCTCTTCATCACGGGGGTGGGAGCGGGTGGGGGTTGGGGGGCGCCCTGTGGCCCCCGAGCGTCACAGAGGCCAAGGAGTCCGTGAGGCATTCTTCACGAACTGTGACGCCAACGTCTCACTCGATTGAGGAGCACACCATCATCCCCTCGGGGGACCTCACCTCCAACGCGGAGGCGTCCCTCCTCCATGTCTACTCTGCGCCTTCTCTCTGTCTCTCTCCTCTCTCAATCTCGCCCTATGTCTCTCACTTTCTACTTCTCTCTCCGTCTCTATCACACACACACACACACACACACACCTCCCTGGTACTCTCGGCAGCCGCTGAGCCACAACTTGTCCGGCAAGGCTCAAGCCAAAGCGCCCCCCTTAAAGTCAACACCATTCCCAACTCAAACACGCCTTTCAAACGTCCGCATCTTATTTCGCCGGTCCCTAATTTGGTCGTCGTGGCTCTCTCGTGGCGTCCGCAGCCCTCCTCCCTTGCCGCCCCGTCGGCCCTGCCCCATACCTCATACCTCCCGTCGCCGGCGTCGTCACATTCCAGGCAAACATTCCACAGATTCTGCGCGCCTATTTCCACTATCTGACTCGCCAACTTCATTATTTCCTAAAACAGATCTAGGCATACCGTGCTTCTTTTGGCGGCTCGCGCGTCCCGCGACGTGGGCCACCCGTAGAATTGGCATGAGAAATAAGATGCCGCCAAGAGGAGCAAAGTGTGGTGCTAGGAGCGCGTTCCACATTGACGCGTGCGGTTCGCGCTTTCAGAAAGTCCTTGCTGGTCCTAGGGCAGGAAATACCGCGGTAGAAGCTTGCAGCGTGATCAGAG
>NW_026268438.1:624-1417 GCF_000697945.3 Frankliniella occidentalis | reverse complement strand
GTGGGCATATATGTCGTCATATATAAAGCATATATCGCTATATATGATCATATACAAATCATATATGGCCATATACAACCCCATTTACCTGGGGTTTAAAACAACTACTGCGCCTTGACCGCATAAACGGGAAGTTTGCGGAGTCGAGGTCCGCTGTTGCACGAGCGACGGGGCGGGTTGGCGCCGGTGTTGTGAGGTAGAGGTGGGGCAAGAATGGGGTGGGGCGAGGCGAGGTGGGTTGTTGCGGCGAGGTGGGGTGCGACGGGTGCGACGGGCCGAGGCAGGGCTCAGGCTCAGAGGATACGTGCAACGCCCGCCGGGCGCCCGGGGGCGTGCGACTCAGGTGAGAGAGCCGCTGCCCTGCTCAAGGTGGGCCTGAAAGCGGGACTCAAAGCAAGCAGCCGCATGTTTGCTTACTTTCCACAGCAGAGCGAGCACAGGGGCAAGCGGCTGGCGCCGGTGGGGGGCTGCTCATGCCCTCCTTCTCTCCCTCCCTCTCTCACGCACACACACACTACACACACACACACACACATTCTGCCCAGCCGTGTCCTTGCCACTCACCTCGCCAAGAGTGCACTCAGCATTCAGCCTTGGCCCAAAACACTTCCATCATCGCGTTATCAAACGGCAGAGAAGAAGAAAAGCTTTTTATATGCGAGAGCGGTGTTCTCTCTGCACCACCGGGTATCTCATACTGTCATAACGTATAGGGGTTGGCAGGGCTGAAAAGAATTATGACACAAGCCAATTTCGTGGGCGTCACGTCAGGTATGGGTCTGAAGGGGGGAGG
>NW_026268438.1:0-574 GCF_000697945.3 Frankliniella occidentalis | reverse complement strand
AGTGGTCTAGAAAAAGTGGTAAAATTTTGGGGGAAATCGTGGGGTGGTCATGTAAACCGTTGCTGGTCTTAAATACGTTTCCTCAGAGGGGAGCAGAGGACCTCGGCAGAAACAACTTACATCGTCTTGACACGCGGTGCTGAAGGGTGAAGGGGGAAAGGGGAGGGGGCCAGAGAGTAGAAGGAGGTAGGGGGCGGGGGACACATTCCTGGCAATTTGTCACGCGAAGTTGCAAACTCCATTACATCCTTGAGGTGAGATCGGAGAGCGCGGGCGACAACTATCAGGGGAAGAGGGCGAAGAGGGTGGGGACCCCCCCGACGTAGCTTTTGGCGCGCGGGTTTAGGAGGGTCGGCCCGGCTCGCTCTGATGAACTTGTTATTTCGACCTCAACGCGATCGCCAGATTAAAAGGTTAATTTCCAATAATACGAGGGCTGCTGGCAGGCGAGCGGCCCGGGCTCTCGCCTTCGTCAGGCGGGAAAGACCGTTCGTTGTGGGAGCGGAGCGAGGGGGGGGGGGGGGGGGGGGGGCGGCGGGGGGAGGAGAGGCTGAGGCAAAGGGGTCTAAGCTG
Source organism: Frankliniella occidentalis (assembly GCF_000697945.3). Taxonomy (NCBI): domain Eukaryota; kingdom Metazoa; phylum Arthropoda; class Insecta; order Thysanoptera; family Thripidae; genus Frankliniella; species Frankliniella occidentalis. The sequence goes on along the minus strand of NW_026268438.1, from coordinate 1 downwards.
G
>NW_026268437.1:13771-17705 GCF_000697945.3 Frankliniella occidentalis | reverse complement strand
GTACAATTGGGTGGTGCAGCTGTCCAGCTGGTAGGACTTCACATATTTTTGCTGGGAAAAGGGGTATATGATATAAATGTTATTTTTAATAGACACATTACTACACACAAATTCTTAATACTACTGAACAGACCTATAATTGGAAGCCAAACAAGCCACATATTTGAAGCGAGGAAAACAACCCTAATTAGTACACTCAAAGCAAAGCGAAGCGCTCACTTCTACTTTGATATGTCAAAATTAAAAAAACAATAACTGTTGATATGAAGTTTAAATGGACAATTTCATTTTGAAATAGAACAGGTGTTTCAATGAAACAGGTGTCTCAATGAAACAGGTGTTTGTGGTGCTGGCGGTAAGATTCAACAAGCAGGCTGCCAACTACAAAACAGAATTTTCATTTTTCATCGATAGCTTACATGATTTAAAGCCCTTGAAAGACATCAAAACTACAATTTAAGTAGTTTCAAAACTGTTTTTCGTTGTGTAGAAAAGTATTTCGATTATTGTAAGTTGAACATAAGATACCAGTCTTATGTTGAAAATGTTTGGCAAAATCGGCAATACCAACCAAAATTTTAGTAGGAGAGGCAAATTTGAAAGCTTTCGATACGGTCAACGGTTTCACAGCCAGCAAAAACAACCTTCAAACTAGATACAACGCACGAAAGAAAGCTAATTGTTGTTATTGTTCATCACAAATAAGCAGGTGTTCGTTTGAATGGATAACCAGGTAATTATTGCTATCTCAAATCACTTTAAAACATGAAATGCTATGTAATTCTCTGCCCAGTGAGAAGCATTCGACGTAGCCGTCAAATAGACCTCGATTTAGATGCTTTCCTCAATGTTTCTTACTGGGTAGTCACTTAGGGAATAAATATCAGAATGTCACCCTATACAAGAACATTACAATTTGGTTTTTAGACATATTTTCCTATTTAAATTCCAGTTAATATGGAGAGTGCCAAATTTGTATTAGAGAAAGATGAGACAAACTCTAAGAAGGACAAAAGCATTTGGCGAGCAAATATTAACACTCCAGATGAAGTGGAAGATTGGCTTAAGGAGTATAAAGCAGCTTCTCAAACAGACTGGATCGTGAAAGATGAACCTAAAGGTCTCCAAAGGTATGTAGTTGAAAGGGTAACTTACACGTGTTTTGCCATGTTTTTCAAACATTACAAATATTTTTATGTTTGTGATACCCAGGGTTGAATTTCATAAGTATTGGCAGTGTCACCTCAGCAAAAGAAATAAGGTGGAAAAGTCCAAAAGAAATAAAATATGTCCTGTTAAGCTTGATATCAAAATTAAAAAAATTAATCGCTTTACTATCAGAAATGACCCTAAATATCTTGGAAGAGAGATACCTTTGCCAGCAGTTATAACAATGTCAAATGATCATACTCACCCTACTAAGGGATGCTTTGAGACCCTTGGTTACTTGAGAATTTCAGAGGAAACTACTGAAATTTTTTACAAGTACTTTGATGAAGGGCTGAGTCCTGGAGCTGCTTATCGTATGAATGACTTGTCAGTGAAGCTGAGGCCCAACAGTGGTGAACTGAGAGCAAATTCTTCTGTAAATCCTACGATAAGAATGGTGCAACATTTATTTGACAATTGGAGGAGAAGTGAATTTGGACAAAGCTGGGGAACTGATCCGTTTCCTAAATTAAGAGAAAAAATCCCTGCTTATGAAGCTGAAGGTATGTTGCCTCCTTGCTAGTGAAAGAGAACAACCTTAACTTTCAATAGTGGTGTTCAGTTTATAATAAAATTATAATTTATTGTTTCAGGTACATCAATCCATATTGATGACTCTGACAGTGAGTGCTGGGCTTGTGTAGTTGTAACACCAATCATGAAACGGGCACAAAAGTTGGCTTCTTCTGGGGAAATTATTTTTACTGATTCTACCAGTAATGTAGAATTCACTCAAAGCACTTTTACACTCATGCTAACAGCAACTAAGGGTGGAGCTGTGCCAATAGCAGTGCTCATTCACAGTGCGCAAACCACTGCTTGCTACATCAAGGCTTACAAGCTGTTGAAGGATAACTATCCAAACTGCTTTGGAGGAAAAGAAGTGAGTACTTTGTCAGATGTGATTCATAAATTAATATAATGTAGTACAGAGTATGGGCTTTGGGCTTACAATGTATAATAATATTTTTATTTTTTTTTCATTTTCAGGCACCAGGTATATTTATGACTGATAACAGTGATGCAGAAAAAGGTGCAATTAAAGCAGTGTGGCCCAAATCCTTGCAATATCTGTGCCACTTTCATGTAGGCCAGTCTGAATGGCGATGGTTGAAAGACAGCAAACACAAAGTACCCCAAGAGAATCAACCAGGCCTTATGAAAATGCTTCAAAATGTATGTGTTATAAAAATGTTTTAGATTTAATTTTTACTTTTTGCACAAATAATTGAAATTTGTATCTTTTTATCTTACAGATTATGTATGCTGAATGTACCGAGCAGTATGAAGAGGCTTTGGAGACGCTTAAAAGTTGTGGTCAATCAAATTATATCAAGCACCTGGAGGTTGATCTTTTGCCTATTAAGGAGGAATGGGTGAAGATGTTTAGGCATGATATTATTAGTCGAGGACATGAGACAAATAATCTAGCTGAAGCTAATATCAGAATCCTAAAGGATGTTGTCCTTACCCGAACAAAGGCATTTAACGTCACTGCAATGGTGGACTTCACTGTGCGTATCTGGGAGCCATACTTTGAGTCCCGTTTGCTTCGCTATGCATATGGAAGAGAATCTGGGCCCCTTCTTCGTTTTGAAGAACTCTCAGGCAGAATGCCTCATGGTATGGAAATCATTTTCTGTGAAAACCTTTAAATTGTGGTATTTACGTTTCATTCTCACATCTTATTCCTCTAAATTTTTTTTAGATTCTATAAAGAAGGTAAAACACATGGGTGATGACCTTTACCTTGTACCAAGTGGAAATCCTTTAACACCTGACTTGACCTATGAAGTTGAGAGTACAATTGGGTGGTGCAGCTGTCCAGCTGGTAGGTGTGGTGCTCTGTGTAAACACCAGGCTCTTATATATGAGCATTATGGTGGAGCATTCCCAAACATGCCGGCTATAAATTGTGTAGGAAGACATGAGTTAGGGATTTTGTCTCTGGGTGATCAATGCCCACCATTATCCTTCTTTGTAGCTGTGGGTGAGAAAGTGCCAGAGGTACGGAATATTTTAATATAAATTTATTTTATAAATTTTATCATTTGCTTTAAAAATCTTAGTGTGTAAATTTTTGAACTCTGATTAACATTCTACTTTTGAAACAGGAATACCAACAAACACTTATGGATGCTCCTCAAGTAGAGGGTACTTCAACTGCCACTACAAATGAGGTAGAAGAACATGATATGCAAGATATTTCACCTGATCCAATGGAGCAATTAATCGAAGACATGGTATCACCCGACAAATGCATTGAGGAAGTAATAGAAGACTTAATTGTAGAGATAAAGAGAATAAGTTTGCTCGGTAAAAAAAGTTCATCTGATCTGGGATCATATAGAAGATCTCTCCAGCGATTAGTGCAAAGATTGGCACGAGTCAAAACACCAGGCCAGGCCACTACTACTATAATTTCTCTTAATGCCAGAGCTACTTGTACCTCAAAGAAAGGCTCTAGGATAAACGTCCAGCCAACTGCTCCTAGCCGCAGGGTCAAGAGCTCAACCAAGGGTCGAAGTAGACAGCCAGCTGGCCGCAGACCATTGAAAACACCTAAGGAAAATAGATCCACAAAAGGTTGCAGCAAGAAGGCAGTTGGACGCCCACCATCACAGCAGCCAGTGAAAAAGAGGTCAAAGAAGGCACAACATGACCTCTCCCAAAGTGTCAGAAGAAATAAGTGTCACCCAAAGGGTCATGGTCATTAGATTATGAG
>NW_026268437.1:12626-13129 GCF_000697945.3 Frankliniella occidentalis | reverse complement strand
GTTGACAGCGTGAGAAATTACAGTCACTTGAAGTTGAATAACATGAGTTCATGTAGAACATCAATAAATAACGGCAGCTTTGCGTAAATTACAATAATAAATAGAAATACACGAAGGTACCAAAGGTTATGAGACACAACAAAACGCTCGGGAAGTCGTATTTAAGACATAACGCAGACTATTTCTCGGACCAGGAATGCCCAAAGGCCTAATAAATAATTAAAATTCACAATGCAAAACGTTTCCTCGAAGAAATCAAGAAGTACGGGTATTTCTTATAGTGGCGGCTGGGACTTAGCCGCTGGCGAGCCTCGGGGGCCGCGGCCGCGCGTACCGCCAAATTGTCATACTGTGCTGTGCATGGGATGGATTGTAAATAAGCAGGGCCGGTTGCCGGTTGCTGCAGGAGAGCGAGAGAGAGAGGGCGGACCCTCACGACTCACGCAGCTGCCGACGGCGGCCCGGCGGCCGCTTGTCCCGCAGCTTGTTGCTGAACAGCGCTC
>NW_026268437.1:7409-7736 GCF_000697945.3 Frankliniella occidentalis | reverse complement strand
TGGTGAGTTATCTCCTCCTCTGCCGCCGGTGTGTGTACCCGTTCAATAACTCGTCGCCAGAGAGCAGAAGGGGTGCCAGCATTTGCGAACCCACGGACGACTGCGTGACCCGAGAAGTAGGTGACTCGAGTTCGCTATGGACAAGCAGCCGTTAAAACCGAGGGGTCCCCCACTCGTCAACTCGTTGTACACGAGGAAAAATACTCGCAAGATACTCGCGGAAACTCGCGACAACTCGCGAAAAATTCGCGAAAACTCGCGAAAAATTCGACAAATACTCGCCTAATACTCGCGGATACTCGCCATTACTCGCATAAACTCGCGGAT
>NW_026268437.1:5719-7359 GCF_000697945.3 Frankliniella occidentalis | reverse complement strand
AAATGCTAGAAAAATATACTGATTGTTTTGGATATGAATTAAAACCTGGTTGTTTTGTCCCTAATATTTATGCACATTTAGAACTAAAAGAGCCTGGTAATTATTTCCGTAAGAACTGGCCATGGAGCTTGGAGCAACAAAAATTAGCAGATATACAAGTACAAAAATTACTTAAAGAGGAAGTGATTGCCGAATCTTTCACCAATAATTGCCTTCCTGTTTTTATCATTTTAAAGCGTGGATCAACCTTAGATAAGCCTATTGGGCGTTTACTGATCGATGCACGTGTCGTTAATAAGAAGATTCATGGTTATAACTTTAGACAAACTACGATAGATGAATGCCTCCAATATTGTTCTGACAAAAATTTACTTTCCGTTTGTGATGTTGTTAGCTATTTCCATACAATTAAACTGACTGATCAGTCCACTGATTTGCTTGGGTTCCAGGTTGGCCATAAGCGCTATAAATTTCTTCGACTTCCTTTTGGTTTAAAAACTTCCCCTCAAATTGCCCAAGCAACAATGGCTCATGTTTTACAGGAACTTAATGTTCTCCATTATGTCGACGACATTGTGACCGGCGGATCTACATTTACAGAGGCCCTAAATTTATTTGAGTCTGTCTTGCAGCGTTTTCGAGCCAACAATTTACTTATCCGTCCGGATAAAACTGAACTTTTCCGAAAACAAGTGCATTTGTTGGGTATGGTAGTAACAGCGGGAGTGTGTGTGCGACCGGATGCCTCTCGCTTCCGGCCGCTTCTCTCTGTTGAAAACCCCAAAAATGCAAAACAGTTAAAATGTTCAATTTCCTTTCTAGGGTATCACAGAAGATTTCTGCCAAATTTTGCTCTCCGCATTCGCCGGCTCACTGACATGGCAAATGAAAAGGTTCCTTTTGATTTTACAGATGATGACAAAATGTTAATTCGTGATTTGTATACTCATTTGCTTAAACATGCCACTCTAGGTCTATTTAACCCTAGACTAAAGACTAAACTGCATACCGATGGCTCTTTAAAAGGCATCGGGTCCTTTCTGGCTCAATGTAAAAATAAGTATTACCTTCCCATAGCATATTTTTCGGCCGAACTTAAAAAGACTCAAAAAACTTGGAGTCCCTACCACATAGAATGCCTTGCCTTGTATGAAAGTGTTAAATATTTTGAAAAAGAATTGATGCTTTTAGATAAGTTTACCGTGGTGACGGATGCTAGCAGTTTGAAAGATCTGTTAAAAATGCAGTCACCACGAGCCCCTTTCGATAAATTTATTGCCTTTTTATCTAAATTTGAATTTGATTTTGAACTAGTTCGTTCTGAAAGGAACAAAATACCGGATGCCTTGAGTCGCATTCCGGAGCCCCTCCCGGGCGAGGCTGTTGAACTGCCTCCAAATTTAACCACCTTTTTGTCACTTATAGAAATCAAGGAATTGTGTACTAAGCCACTGTCAGTAGATGCCCCTGCTTTTACCCCTCTTGCTTCTAGGTGTGACATCGTGTGTCCAGTGGAGACACGTGCGATGCGGCGGACGGCGGCACTGGCCGTTCCCTCGCGTGCACTCCGCTCTCGTTCCCCCTCTACCCCACCTCCTCCCGCTCCTCCCCCTGTCGCTCCCTCACCCCTTCCACCCTCC
>NW_026268437.1:0-1216 GCF_000697945.3 Frankliniella occidentalis | reverse complement strand
TGTAACTGCACTCTCAATAATCAGCCGTAAGGACTGGACAAAAACGTTGCTGCGACGGTCCGGTGGTGGGTTCGTTGCGCCCTTTGGCGGATGAGACAGTTATTGATAATTAATTTGGGACTTGCTCAGTAATTATATAAGTATTTAATGACCCGATTGATAGCAATGGAATAGAACAAGGGAAATATCACAATCTCTACAGGTACACATCAAATAACAGGTCAACTCAAATATTACAACTACACAGCAGGGAAAACTATGTGAGAGAGTTGGCTTCACAACTCAAAATATTAATTTAAGACAAAATTTAGTCTTATGAGAATTTCACAAAGGAGCATCAACGCTCTGATAATAAGGGTTTGATTCAGACAAACTGAACAAAAAGACGGCACTTGGCCGAAACACAAACAACAAAGTTGTTGTACGCAAAAAGCGTATATACACTTAGAAAACACTATACACAGTGAAAGACAAAACAATATACCAGTGGGCCCACGAAAAATATAACAAAAAGAGTGCACTCACCAAAGTAGAAACAGCGTTGAAGACAAGACACGCCGTATACAATAATTACAATGACACAATTAACACAGAATCACACCAAAATTGTCTCACATCACGACACTACATGTACCACACATGTACAGTCACATCCCGTCAGGTGAAGCCGCTGACGCCCTGCCGCAGCTCGGCGGGCGACGCGGAGAGTAAACGGAGAGTGGGGGTAGAGAGGGGGGGCCCTGCGGGCCAGATGACGTCACGTCATGTTGGAAAACGCTGGGCGGCGCGGGCAGCGGCGGAGGGGTTTACTCCCTCATATTGACGCCGTTCTCAAACGCCAAATACGGCCGGTACAAAAAGCCCTTTCGGGCTGTTGTAGGGCGCATTTTGCGGATGTCGAAACGAGCAGGAGCAGGAGTCAGAACTAGGCCTCGATGAGGTGATACAAGTGATACAACACGTGGCGGCTCCAGCCGATGGCGACGCGTTCGACGCGGACTCAGGCCTACTCCTCGACGTGCTCTCGTCCGTGTCTCTCTGACGACTGACAGCGGAGCGACCGGCGCGGCGGTGCTTTGACCAGTGGCCACTAGAGGGCGCCAGCTCTCGGAGCGCTCGCTCAGGTGGAAGCGCGCGGGTTTTGTGCGGGAAACGCAGGTTTTCGTCGCGTTCCCGTCACAGCCGTCACGGCGTTGTGTGCGGTACGCGGCTACGC
>NW_026268436.1:22567-23311 GCF_000697945.3 Frankliniella occidentalis | reverse complement strand
GGGGGTAGGGGGACTCGGCTGGAACTTCTCAGATACAGAGGGGTGTCTTTCCATTCAAATATATACTCGCTGTGATGTGTACGACACGAATACTATATCCCAAATATAGCCCACAAATTACTCGCGGTATTCTCACTCGCTACAAATTCGCGGTCACACACATATGTGCTCACAAGTATTCGGTATCGCGCGTCCGCGAAAGTGTGGGTGAAGGGTGAAGTCCTTACCTTGTCAGAATCTCGACATCTATTTCATGTCCAGTGATTTTGTCTGTCGCGTGCATTTGAGTGATTTCCCTGCCATGGGAACCATATTGCATGGCTCGGGTCACACGACGTTACGACACAATTAGCTGGATGCCATCTCCAGGGATTCCGGGGAAGGCGATTTCAGGTGGAGTTTTGTCGGAATGGGAGGAGGAGGAGGAGGAAGCACACGGCCGCCGGTGCGCGGGTACTCAGTACTCGGTGCTCAGCCGCCGCTGGGCTCGCTGGGCCCTGGGCCCCTGGGCTGGGCGCGGCCGCGAGTTCGCAGAAGCGCCCGGCCCGGCGGTCTCTTTAAAACGATGGACGGTGGAAACACTCAAGTGATGTTGTTTCGTCTGAAAAGAGTCCGGTCAAACAAGTGCATTTTTGCACACTTAATGTGTGCTTCACACAAGTTAGCACGCACTTCATGTTGAAAACATGAAGCACACTACATAGTGTTATTATACCAAGCTACAGGAGCCATAGTAGGAAGGAA
>NW_026268436.1:16231-16691 GCF_000697945.3 Frankliniella occidentalis | reverse complement strand
GTCGAGTCCGCGGGGCCGCTCTGCCGGCTTTGGGGTCGCCCAACTTTCATTAACTCTTTGCTAAAGCGCCGGCGCGAGGCCTTTTTGTCGGCGCTCAGGGCCCGTCTGAGCCTCGATGTAAACACCGATCAGCTGCACGGCAAAAATAGTGGAAATGAGATCAGTCTAATCGGTGTGGGCTGGGCCAATAACTTTCCACCAGCAGCAGCGCCTCGCACTTAGCTCTAACTGAACACCCCCAGAAGAGCGAGTCCTTGACGTCCCCGCGCTCGTGGTCTTTGATTCAAAGAGCTGGCTTTCGGGGCGGTAGTGGTCCTCTTGGCAGCCGGACTGCTTTAGCCCAGGCACTGTCCGGCCGATAAGAGAAACAAGTGCATTAATCATTTGCTCCGGAGAGCTGCAAAGGGGAGGGGACGCTCTCGCCAGAATCAGTTTGGTCGATTCGATTCCAATCGATGGC
>NW_026268436.1:10879-11191 GCF_000697945.3 Frankliniella occidentalis | reverse complement strand
GTTTACTACTTCTTTACCAACACCACATGTACTTCGTGTTGGTTAAAGATACTCGAGTATCTGTGCCGTGCAAATTAGAAGCCCCTCTTCATCTCAGAATCCACAATACATGCAGAGGTTCGTTGTTTTGTTTCTGGACAGCTGAACCGCTTTACCCCCATGAGACTATGTCCACCCGTTTCTCAGATTCATTCCATCATTGGACAAATCACGAGAGCTCAACGCCTGCGATACCCAGGGTAGGCAACACCGCAGTGCACGCATGGACCACATGGCCGATGTTGCCTACCTACCAGGCGCTCAATGCATTGG
>NW_026268436.1:5437-6056 GCF_000697945.3 Frankliniella occidentalis | reverse complement strand
GAACAGCCCGGCTCAATAAAAGCCAGATTTTTGTTGGCCTGAGCACAGGTTGCCCCGCACTGTTTGCCGGCATGGCCATGGGGTGGGGAGGCAACGCGCCGCGCAAAGAAACGCGGTCTTTGGAAGAATGATTACTTTTTACAGTGTGCTGCGAAAATGCCGGGGAAGTTCTGCACTGCACTCTCATCCTGTTTCTTTTTACCCCTTAAGTACTAGTATCCCTGCTGCTTAAACGCATTTACCCGGGTGTTATTTCAAAGCGGACACCAATGGTTTCGCAAAATTGCATACCGTTAGAGCCGTAGGGGCTGTGGTGCCTCACGGGCAGAGGGAGTAGACAAACCCGCAACACAGCGCTGTTCTCTCTGACACACCCGGTCCCAGTGCCTCCAAAAGGGCACGGTAGGCTGACATGGGCGGTGGGGGGAGTAACCCGCAACAGTCTGCCTTCTTGGAGGCACTGCCCGGTACCGGGTGTCTCGGCTCTTACATGCCAGTTTGGCGGGTTGCATACGCGCTGGCTCGCAGGCGCTGCCGGGATCACCCAGGATTTCTCGCATCCTCCGCGGAACCGCGAGCAGCCCCGCTGCAGCATTTCGCGCATCCCCACGGGGCGGAG
>NW_026268436.1:0-482 GCF_000697945.3 Frankliniella occidentalis | reverse complement strand
GCCCCCACCCACTCCGCCCCCGCTACGCTACGTTTATGCAAACCCTTATCTCCACATCTCCCCGCGCTGCCCGGATCTGGCGCGCTGAATTTTAAGGAGGGGGGGCTTAGTCGAGCCGAAGTTAAATATTCAATGCGAGTAGTAGCCGATTAGGCGTCGCTCGTCACGCCTCACACTTCATGGACCGCCCCCGTGTACAACAAAGAGTTTTTGGAACAGCCCGGCTCAATAAAAGCAAGATTTTTGTTGGCCCGAGCACAGGTTGCCCCGCACTGTTTTCCGGCATGGCCATGGGGTGGGGAGGCAACCCGTCAGTTTGCTTTGGATTTTGCCTTGTTTCAAGCAGTTTTGTCGCTTGTTTCAAGCAACTTGTGCGCTTGCTTCAAGCAATTTGTGCGCTTGCTTCAAGAAATTTGTGCTCTTGTATTTTGTTAGGACAAAACTCTTGTTTCAAGAACACGGTTAACAAGAGCATTTTCAAG
>NW_026268435.1:14048-14291 GCF_000697945.3 Frankliniella occidentalis | reverse complement strand
CCAAATGTGTTGCCGGCGGGGCGGGGCGCTCCTGGAATGTCGCCACCCTCCCCCGCCATTGTGGCGAAGGGCGCTCGTTCCCGCGGGTGGTGGCTTGTACAGCCAAGCCGCACACGGTGTACTGCGGTGCGGTCCAAATGTACTGCTGGTATAGTTGGTTCACGAAATTCTGACACACCGGCACGCAAAGGACTTGGAGACAATCACTCCCCCCTTCTTTGTTGACGTCGTAAGCAGTATGGT
>NW_026268435.1:10908-12098 GCF_000697945.3 Frankliniella occidentalis | reverse complement strand
AGAGAGAGAGAGAGAGAGAGAGAGAGAGAGAGAGAGAGAGAGAGAGAGAGAGAGAGAGAGAGAGCGCGGAGGGCCTAAGGAGCAAAACTTATCTCATTAGCGGACCGCCACACTACTGATGCACTGAGGAGGGCAGGGGAGGGGGGGCAAGAAGGGGTAGTTCCAAGGAAAGGACGTAAATAGAGGCAACAAAAGAGACAAAGACAGAGCGACAGAGGTGGTAAGAGAGAGAGAGAAAGAGATCGAAGAGATGGCGAGAGAGCAGTGGCCATGGCCCGGGTCCTCCTGACCGAGAGCTTCGAGGTGTGAGAGAGGCCCCGCATGACTGACGGCCGTGGGTGGGGTGAGGGGCTGAGGGGGTGAAGGGTAGCTTTGTCCCGGGTGGGGAGACAGGGGCGGGGGAAAGGGGGCGAGAGGGGCGTTTAGCGCATCGTTAAATTATTCCGCAAACCTCAGAGACACAGCGCAGGCAGCAGCGGCAGCAAAGTGAGAGGGGCGGCGAATATGCCCGGGGGCGGCGGGGGCGGCCCTGCCGGAGGCGGACACAGCGCATGTGTGCGCGTCTCCTGCTGCTCCAAAGTTTAGACCGGCATAGTGAGCGATGAAATGAAAACTGGAAAAAGAGGCCACAAAATCATCACTAATGATTCCCCGTTCTTTTTTTTTCTTTTTTAAATTTTAAAAGCAGGCAATAACCAGTTTCCTTTTACATTCACATGTAGAGCGTACGTCCCATTCAGTTTGTAACGAGCGCTAATTCCCTAGCGTGGATGGGCCGTGGCGTGGGCGCTTGGACCGGCCGGCCTGCCGCGCCCGAGCCGCGGGGGGCGCCGCAGCAGCGCCGCGCAGCACCGCGTGGAGGCTGAGCCGGTCGAGTGTCGCGCTTCACAAGAGAGTGAGCGGAGAGCACAGCGAGGCTGGGCGGAGCAGGGCGGAGCAGAGCACCCCGCGGACGTGAATATAATCCTCTGCGATAGCGCGGCGTAGCGCGGTGTGGACTCGTGGTGTGAACCTTTGCCAGGCGTTTGCCACGTGCGTTAACACGTGTGCCTGCCCCCCCCCCCTCTCTCTCTCTCTCTCTCTCTCTCTCTCTCTCTCTCTCCCCTTCCTCTCACCGCCACGGCGGGGTGCGATAGGGTTGGGTGGCGATGGGTGCTGAGGTGTGAGTGTGAGCCACGCCACGCCGCGCC
>NW_026268435.1:9412-9791 GCF_000697945.3 Frankliniella occidentalis | reverse complement strand
CTCGAGACAATGTCTAAATTCCCCTGCCTTTGCTAAATACAACTGTCACTGACGCATACCAGGAGCATCAAAGCAGACGATGCAGTGTTGCGGGTTTGCCTTCTCCCTTAGCTCGGAATTAAGGCGCCATTGCAGGGGCTGATTAATTGTTTTCACCCGCAAACAGACTTTTGTCCCCCTTTCCCTTTCTCGGAAAACTACCGCCCCCTAGAAGAACGGAAGGAAGCAAGAGAAGTAGGAAAAGACAGTCAAAAGGAATAAAAGACTAGACAATGGGGGAATAAAAGCAAAAAAGAGCACTCTGAATGTCAAGGAACGATTTTGTTACTAAAAATCTAAATCAAGAATCTATCTTGAAAGCAGATGATACAAGTTTAAG
>NW_026268435.1:3439-4137 GCF_000697945.3 Frankliniella occidentalis | reverse complement strand
ACACACACACACACACACACACACACACACACAGCGGAACTCCTTCCTCCCCCGACAGGTAAAATGTTTTGACAGCGCCGCTGCTCTGCCTGGTTCTCACGAGCGCTGACCCCCACCCCCTTTCTCCGCACCTCCTACTTCGCCCCTGTAGCGCGGCCCGCCCCGCCCCGCTACGCTTTGTTTGCAAACCCAATCCCCGACCTCAATCCAATGAATCCGAGCTGGCCGGACGCATTCTTTTCCGCATTTCCTACAAACGCGGTCGAATGTGATGACATAATGGTCCGCGGTATTGACCACCATATCTCCCGGAGGCGGCGGCGGGCCGCGGAGGGGCGGAGGCGGGGAGCTTTTACCGTTGTGGTCCCCGAGGGTTTTTGTCTTCCAAGGAGGCCGAGTTAAATCGGTCAATGGGTCGCTCTTTGTCAGCGGCTGGTCAAGGAGGTGATCGACGCGGATGTGGGGGAAGGTGAGAGTAAGGGAGGAGAAATTATTATATCGAGAGGTTTGTGAAAGAGAGGAGGTTGCGGGACGGGAACAATTAAATTACTCCAACGCGCTGATATTGTGATGAATTGGAAAAACCTGAGGGGTTCTCGTTCCTCCAGATCCTCAGGTGATGATAAGGCACAAGTATGTCCGCGAGTAGTGCGCGCGTTTTTCGAAAGTTTTTTCACGAGTAGCCACGAATGTTACGG
>NW_026268435.1:0-269 GCF_000697945.3 Frankliniella occidentalis | reverse complement strand
AGGTAGTGCGTGCATACATTTTAACAATTCTCCCTCGATATTTTTCCAACAAAGTGCAACACCGACACCACAACAATTTCATACAAACAATTCTCTTTCCGATTTGCGCACATGAAATTTGGTGGAAGACCGTCAGTATATAATCCGCGAAACCACTTCTGAGTGACATCCGATCGGTGCTGTGCGCGCGCCTCCCCCTCTCACCTGGCGGGGCGGCCGGCCCCCGGCCCTGCCTCCTCCGCGGGGGCCGAGCTCCTGTCCTGGTCCGG
>NW_026268434.1:8879-15243 GCF_000697945.3 Frankliniella occidentalis | reverse complement strand
CGCCACCACTAACTCGATCAAGTCGCCGGCCAATCAGCGGAAGTGGCGCCGCCGCCTTATGTAATTAGCAATGCAAACAAAAAAGAAACAATCGATTGGGAAAGCCGGACCGACAGCTTAGTACAGGGCGAGGGGGGTATAAGACGGGCTGGGGGTACAAAAAAAAATAACGAAAAAACAACAAGTAAAGGGCAAAGAAACTTTTGAATCGTTAATACTTTCTTTTTTCCATCCCTGACTGCTTGTTCAAACCTCGAACAGGACGGTCATTCATTTCCGGCCGGTCTCTTTTCTCAAAGCCATGACAAGCAAGCGTCCTGGGGAGCGGAAGTCGCGCGCGCACCCGCTCTCCCACATAGCTCGTCGTTAAACACAAAACTGGGACGCCGCCGCGCCGTCGGGGTGCGGCGGGCCGGAGCCGGAGGAGGGGCGGAGCAGGGTGCGGCATTCGCGCGAGGCTGCGCTGCGCGCCGGCTGATAGTACCGACCAGAAGTGTGTGCAAAGCGGCGGCAGAATAAGAAAGAGGATGGAAGTTAGACAAGTAATTGGGGGAAGGAGGGAGGGAGGGAGGGGGCGCGTGGCGTCGCAGTCATTGGGCCCTTGTGCACGATCCCCTCGTATGCGCGGCCCGGCGGGGCCCGGCAGGTCGGCCCATAACGTCCTCACTTGATTACGCAGCAGTAGTTGGGGAGGCGCATGAGCGCCGCTGCCCGTATTATCATAACAAGAATTAATTCCAGAAGTCGTTTCCGGCAGCCGGAACCACACACCGAGCGGAGCAGCGGCAGCAGGGGGGGTGGGGGGGGGGGCATCCCCCCCCCCCCTTCCTCTGTCCGGGACAAGGGAATGTGCGCGACATACTCACCGGCAGGAAAGAAACGGACCTAAGTTAGCTACGTACTACATGTACTTCACTCGACAAAAAGAACCCACACTGTGGTTGTTGTTTGCTGCTGCTTTTGGATTACTATTAATTATGCTGCGCCCTTTTCTCCTTCCCGCCCGCCCCTCCGATGGCACACATTCTAATTCAAGGGGCCCCGGCGCCGCTAGCCATCTCTCCCCAGGCGACCACTCGCCCTCCCCCGCCCGGCTCACCTTCTGCCACCCGCTTCTACCACCTCTTCTGCTCCTCCCCGCCGTGTGGCCCACGGCGTCCCATCTCATCTCCAGCAGGCGCTCTCATGACATGCGCGCGCGGCGCTACGGCCTCACAATGTAATCCCCGGAGGAGACCGCGGAGGCCGGGTTGCACTCTCCCGAACAGATGCGTCAAGGTGCCTCGTAAACACTCTAAACTTCGACCACCGCAGCCACTAATAAGTAAATGTTTAATAAGGGATCGCCCACATTGTTCGCACTTTTTCAAAAAATTACGGGAGCACAACGCCTGCAAGACTGAGGGTAGGCCAACACGCAGTACGTGCATGCGCTGCAGGCAGATATGTTGCCTACCTACCAGGCGCTAGGGCAAGACAAGGCGGAACTCTGCACCAATTTCAACATTTGGTCCAATCGACGTAAAAGGATATGCACCCGTGAACGCTCTCCGATCATCGATCTGCTCCGCCCTTTGATTTTCCCTACGCGTGAGTCACGACTGCGTTGCACGAGACTTGTAATATCATATCTCTGCGCGTCGCGCCATGCGGCTGCTCCGCGCGCGCTCTACACAAAAATTAAACTTGTCGGGGCAAGTAACAAAAACAAAACAATAAGCTTCGCATCCATACACCCCCCGCGGCCGCACCCCCTTTACTGCCCTCCACTCCCCCACCCCCCTTCACTTCCCAACATTAATTTACGCAAAAACTAATCCGGCCGCGCCCCAGCCCGGCCAGGCCCGGGCCGCGGCAGCACTGCGCCTCGGCGACACTCCAAACACATGGACCAGCCCGGCCGCCCTACATTCTCTCGATCCTCCACCCCCTCCCCTCCGGCCTGCCCGCCGGTGGTGCAGCAGTCCAGTCAGCAATCCCGTCCCGTGCCCCTAGCATCCCTCTGCCCCCTCTCCCCCCCTTCGCACACCGCCTCTGCAGAGACCCTCACATTAGTAACACAAACCTCCTGGCGTCGACACCTTACAAGCCAGCAGCAATCCCCCTCCCCTCCGCCCTTCCCCCCTCCCCTCCCTTCACCCTTCCCCCCTCCAGCGTCCACACGGCGGTAAAACAGAGTACTCATCAACGGCAGGCCGGAGGCGGCAAGGAGAGCCGAGCCTTTGACACCCCAACCGGAAACGGAACGTCGGCAGGTGGCGTCGGCAGCAGTGAAAGGAAAGCAGTGCCGGCGTTAGTGTACGGTTTAGTTCGAGACGCGGCGCCGCGCGCAGCCAGCGTTCAGCAGTGTTCAGCAGCGCGCAGCACCAGCGCGGTCAGCGAGCACTCGGCGCCGGCGAGAGCGGTCAGCAGCAGCGCCGCTGATCAATGGAGTCCGGACTGAGTTGTCAACACGGCGACGGCACCTCGGCTACCCCCGACCGAGCGGGGCAAAAAGCGGCGGCAGCATCAGTCGCAGCAGCGGCAGAGGGGGCGTGAGGGGCCGGCGGGCAAAACCTCCCGTGAGCAGCTCGAAGCGAGAGAGAGAGAGAGATGGAGAGAGATAAAAAGGGATGGCGTAGTTCCGAGCTGCGAGTCCTTCCTCTCCTCTCTCTCCCCTTCTCTCCCACTCTCCTGACTCGTCCCCGTGGCGCAACGCGCGGCAAGCGGATCGGGCAAAACCCTTTGCTGGGCGGGCGCGCCGGGCAGTACGCGCCAAGCGCGCGCGCCGTGCCCTGTCTGAGCCGAGATGAGCTGCCGGCGCGACCAGGACGGCCGGGCGACGACGACAGCGAGGTGCTGTCGACACGATAGGACCAGGAGCAGCGAGCTACCTATCTAGGGGAACGACGGCAAGTCGCAGCGCCGGGGCGCTACCAGCAGCAGCAGTACATCGCACAGGCGACAAGCCCGACCTTCATATCTCTTGCAGCTGCGAGTATGTAGGGCGGAATGCCGTCTACTCTTTGGGATTCTTTGCGAGCCTCCTCCTCCTCCAGCAGTAGTACTACCTTCAACACAGACACCCCCCCCCCCCTTTAACCACTCCGCGGTCCTCCTTCTGCTTTTCCCTTTCTCCTTCGCTCGCAACCGACAACAGTGCGGCAAACCTTTACTCCCCCGCGCCGAAATTTTCCAACCGGGCGCCCGCAGCGCCGCGGTCCCGCAAGAGAGAGGGAAAGCTTAATTCTGCCCAGTTTGCCTTGCCTCACACCTCGACCAAACGCGCGCAATGTTATCGCGGAATGTTAATAAGCAAGATAGAGGATAACAACGGCGGACGAACGGGAAGCCTGAGGCCACCGCCAACACCTTTCTCCGTTTTCACCTGCTGTTAAAGTAAGAATAAAAATTGTTCAGAACCAGTTTTTTGTTTTTGATTTTTTTTTTCAAGTTTAGCTAAGGAACCGCTGTTGGGGGTTGAGGAATACTAAGCGTTCGGTTTTTCACGACCAATGAATCGAAGAATACGAACTAAGGGAAAATTGCATTCGACGACGACGCGCGCGGCTCTACTTACGCAGAAGGGGTTATTACACGCTCGCGTGGGTTGTAGATTCCAATCTTCGGGTTTATTACTTGCAGCTGAGCTAAGCCCCCCATTTCTTGCCCTGCATCTCAGCCATCTCCGCAGCGGAGCCAACACAAGGCCTTGCCCGGCACGGCGGACCAGGAAGCTGCTGGGCGGCGGAAGGGAGAGGCGGGGATGAAGCGGGGTGGGGGGCGACGTGGCAACGAGTCTTTATTAAAAAGATCATAGTAAATGCCAAGGCAAAGTACACTGGGACGCCTGCTAGCCCCGAGGACGTAACCAGGCAACCAACAGAAAAAAAAAGGAGTCACAAAATAAGGAGCTGCCAATGCAGGTGAGCGAAATAACGACGCTAAAAAATAGTCGTGTGCACACAAATGCTTTATTGTGTTACCACGAAATCCATCATTAAAAGTTTTTTTTTTTTTTTTTTTTTTTTTTTAAATAGCGTTGTGGTGTTCCCCCCAATATGGGGTTGGATATAGGAGTGAGCAGATGAGCAGGAAGCAAGCCCCCCCCCCCCCTTATTTTCCCCCTTCTATCTGTCCGATGCCTCCGGCTCCTTCGTTATACGAAATTGTGATCTTTCGAGACGGGGCCAGCCGGCAGCGAAAAAGCGAAACACACTGCGCACGGCCGAGCCCGCGCTGCAGTCGGCAGGGGCAGCGTGCGCGCTGCCTGACCATACGGCTGCAATTTGTATAGAGAGCAAATGGAGCGAGCGGCCAGGCAGCAGCAGCGCGCTGCTTGACCCGGGCTGACCCCATCCCATACCCTCCGGACCGGACGGGCAGCCCAAGGGGGAGAGGCGGGCACGAAGGCAGGGCGAGAGCAGGGAGAGAGAGAAGGAAGGGCACCAGTGGCTGACAATTTGCTTGTCCAGCCAACCCCACCCCGTCTTTTTACGACGTGCAGAATAAGCTTTGTGCGGGCCTGCTGCTGTCCTGCCCGCTGTCCCTACGCTCCTGCAGGCCTGCAGGGACAGCGCGCCCGGCCGGGCGACCACCACGGCCAACAACAAGATCCTCGCGCCCTGCTGCCCGCCTGCCAGCTTGTTTGTGCCGGCCGTTTCTTTACGTCTTTAGGAGGCCCCTTAGGAGCCTGCTGCGCTGCCCCGCCCTCCTCCGCACGGCCCTCGAGGCCGATGTCGCCCCCTCTCGATAACGCGCGGGGTGCGACACAAATACCGGCAGGTGTGAGAGAGCCGCGCCCGGCTGACCCACCCACCACAGCACCAGTGCCAACACGAACCCTTCCAAAGGCAGCGCGAAAGTAGGGCATGCGTTCCGGACCGCACCGCCGCACACACTCGAGCACTTCCAGGGTGCATTTCGACCTGCCCCCCTTCCTCCTCACCCCTCAGCGCCCAGCTGCGGGAGACAAAGGCAGCACGGTAACATCGGCGACAACTGTCGTCATCTTCAGGGAGGGAAAGGGGGGCGGGGGGCAGGATGCCGATACGCCCCTCGTTGAAAAGGTGACCTCGTTCGGCCCACAATGGGTCGGGATGCTGATGAACCTCGTCCCGGCCGGGTGGCCCTTGCCCCCCTACCTACACCCCCGCCGTGCCCCCACGACCCCTTTTCCCTCGACCACGTCTTTCTTTGCTAATGAGATTAAAGCGCCCAGTGGAGCAAAGACGGCCCCAACGCGCGCGCGCGTAGTCGCAGCAGCAGGGGGGAGCGACGGCGGGGGTAAAAGGGACGGCAGCAAGAGGGGAAAAAAACGGTGAAAACTCGACCCTCACCAGGAGGAAGGCCAAGTTGGGAGGAGGGGGTCTGACAAACGCTTCAGTTCAACGAATATTTCCTCCAAAACTGGCCGCACTGTGTCGCCACGCCACGCCACTCCACGCCCACCTCGCGCGCCTCCACTCCGCGGCGCCGCCTCCTTCTTCATTTCCCGTAATTCACTTTGCGGCTCGGCTTAGCCCGGCCGCGCCTCGGCCCTCGATCCGTCTTCCTGGGCGGGTCTTAATCAGAGGCGGCGACGACTCTTTTGCGCCGCATCCCCGCCACCGCCACCCCTTTGCGCGTCTCTCACACCTGCTCCTGCCGCCGCTGGCTCCCGCCGCCGCCGCCGTCCTGCTCATCGAACAACCGGGTCGGGGTCGGGTCGTGCAGGTCAGGCGCTCCGGCGGGGCCGCGCAGGGCGGGCACGGAGTGCTGAGGAGCAGGGATGCGGCTGCAAGGAGGTCATCCCGGCCGCGCCCGACCCCAAACGAGTGCGGTGGTAACGGCAGCAGCACGCTGACGAGCGCGGGGCCGGCTGTGCTCCGCACACGGCGGCATCGTCGTCGGGCACCTCTGCAGGCGATCAGCGAACCAGATCATACAATATTAGTAGTAGATGCGCCACATCTAAACTCCCACTGCTTTTCATTCGTGAGCGAAAGACAAATTCGCAATGTCGTCGTTGAAAATAGCCAACGGCCCGGTCAACCGGACCGGCGTGAAAATTAAACGGTTGTCGCGCAGCTCCATTAGTGTGAATTAAACTCGAAATTAGTTGACTCGCTTGCAAGTGGGCTACGCTCGCACGCTTTCGGACTCCCAGCGGCGTGGGCGGATAGAGCGGAGGTGTATATGTTGTGCGTGAGAGAGCGCGCCCGTGCGGCCATGGCCTGATCTACAGCCTCCCCCAAGGAAGACGTGGTCCTCGAGGACCCCTCACTACTCACACACCTTGGGTGCGCGGGCGGCCAGCGCAGCCCAGCCGGCCTGCCCGGGGCGTGCCCTTTACACAACAGCGATCCCTCCAGCCTTACGCCCCTGCCTCACCAGCCCCCCCCCC
>NW_026268434.1:7705-8829 GCF_000697945.3 Frankliniella occidentalis | reverse complement strand
CCCCCCTCCCTCCCCTTCTCTGTTTCGCTCTCTTCGCCTCACTCGCTCGTTTTCTCAGGTCTCGGGATCTCATGCGGACCACTGACTTACTATCGGACCCTCTCTCTATTTCGCCCTCCGCCATATCACCCAGACCCCTTTCCACCTCTCTCGTTTTCTCTCTCTCTCTCTCTCTGATCGGACAGGTCTCGCGTTGCTTGCTCAGCCCTCAGCGGGGCTAACAGTGACTGCCCTTGACCTGCTGCTGCTTCCCCTCTCCTACCCCTTTTCACCCCAGCTGCTGCTTCCACCGGTGCTGCCTCGGTGATCCGTCCGACCTGCCAATTGACCGTCAGGGATGTGGAAGGGCGGCGGCGGCAGCAGCAGCAGTGGCAGCTGTAGCAGCTGCCAGCAGCAGCGAGACCCCTCCGGAGAGGCCTAGACCGCAAGATTTGCCAAGCAAGGGGGTTGTGCCACACAATATGGAAATGGAAGGGGCAGCTCTCTCCCGGCGCGGCAGCTCAGCGCTCCCCCGGCGAGCGAGCGCGCACGAAACAGAGGGGAGACGGGAGAAACAAGCTCTCCCTCACCTGCACACACATCTGCTTCAACACATGGGAGCTGGCGGCGCAGAGCAGGGTGGCTGGGAAAAGAGTGAGAATCAACGTGCGAGCGTTACCTGCGCATCGAACCCGAACGTGTGGCGCGTCGAGGTTCAAAGACCGATATTATCCTCCCACGGAAAAAGAAAAACAACTCTCTTGGTTGTTAACATAAACGCAATGCTCAAGCACGCACTCTGCATACCACAGAGAAAGGGCGAGAAGGGGGTCGAAAGGGTGACAGAGGAAGACCAAAAAGGGAGAAAGAGAGAAAGGGAGTGTAGGCGATCGGGGCCGTGTACGTGGGGGATGGAAGGGGTGGTAGGAGGGTACAAGCAGACAGACCACAGATCGACCATTTCCTTCTTTCCGCCACGCCTCGGTACGAATATGCGAGAGCCGCAGAGAGTTGGCTGGGCGTGGTGGGGCGTGGCGGGGTGTGGCGTCGCGGGCCAGCCCGCTGCTACCGTGCCGTGCTCGTGGTGGTGGCTTCGAGAACAGGGTGTTAAGTGGTAGCCCTCCCCCGCACCCCCAGCCCCCACC
>NW_026268434.1:5280-6941 GCF_000697945.3 Frankliniella occidentalis | reverse complement strand
GCACCCCCAGCCCCCACCCCCTGCCGCAGACCCTCGCACGCAGAATACGTAAGCAGACTAGGAGAGAAGCAGTTGCCCAATTTGTATGGCCTTTTCTAGGCGAAAGCGTCGGGGGAGCAAGAGGTGCCTTCCCATACCCCTCAACCCCATCCCCAACCCCCCCTTAATCCCCACCTCTAGAGCCACGTGACGCGCAGTCCTCGTCAAAATCCCTCCTCTTTTCCCCCGTCCTCTCCAGATGTTATTTTTCGTGCGTTTTCTCTGCTTGGGCAGAGACCAGACGGGTCCGCAGGGAGGGTCGACGGGCAAGGTCAGTGCGTATCGTGTTTAAAATGGGGTCGCACGGACGACCGTACCTCTTTCCCCCCTTTTTTTTATTCGCTCTTTCTTGTCAGAGGTTTGACCGAAAAGACGCGTAAGCTCCGCGTCATCTAGTGATGTCTTGAAAAGGATAGCGCGGTGTAAATTTGGTTGCTGAGAGGCGAAGGGCGAGGACGAGCGTGGGGCCGACGAGGAGGGGGGAAGGTCGTAGGTCAGAGCGGTCTGGGCTGCTATCACCTGTCCGGGGCGGACAAGCGACTAACCCGGTTTGCATGTCATTGCCCTGAGGGCTCCGCGGGGCGTTCTGGTGCGTGGGGCGGAACGTGGCGTAGGCCGCGGGAAGTGGTACCCCGGCGTGCAAATGAGTTGGTTGACTTTGCCGCAGTGCATGCCGTCTGCCGTGGTGCGCGTGCCGCGTGCGATCAAGGCACTACCAGCCGCGCAGCGCACCCGTCAACGGCGTGGCAGAGTGTACACATCACGGTCGTGTTATTTACAAATTAGATTGAAAACTGGGCGCGGCGGCAGCGCGCGAGGGAGTCGGCTGAATCATCGCCTGTTTACGAGAACTTCCGCCGCCCCGTCTGCCCCTCCCGTCACGATACCCTGCAAGTTTCTCCACTCGTCCCTCTCATGCCTCTTCCCTCCCTTTTAGCACCCTTCCCTTCCTCTTCATCCACTCCCCCATCTCTCCCTCCCTCTTCCCCAACCTTCCAAGCCCTTCACGTTCCCAGCTCTGTCTCTCGCCGCCCCCCTCTGTCTCCCTGGCTCACCTATCGCGGAAGCAGGAGAGGGGCAACAGGACGTTAATTGAACAACTTCCGGTGCCGAGTCTGTAGCGACATGTCATGGGTAGCAAATGAAGATGTAAGCTTTGGCGGTGCGAGCGCCACCCACACCCTCGGGAAGGCGGGGGGTGACGCGGGGCTGCAACCGTTGACGAACGGCGCCGTCGGTGCAGCCCGCCGTCCGTATCCTCAGCGCAGATCTCTAGTTAATGAAGACAAGGAAACGACTCTGTTGCGCACAGGTGAGCCCGACACACGCTGAGCGAGCAGCAAGGATAGAGGCAGGCGCGCAGCGGGGCAGGGCACACTGGAAAATACCGGCGTTAAAAATGCTTTTAAACGTTGCGGAAGAAAAATTCCGCGAGAAATGGCGTACAAATAAGGGTTTTAGAATATAAAATTTCAAAATCTGGATCACACTCCGCATCGAGACGGTACTGCTCAAGGATTAAAAACGGCCTTTCCTTACAACACATCGAATGCCGATAGGAAACTACAAATAAATTGTAAATTAACAAAGATTGTGTACGCTGGCGGGGACAGATCTGTTTA
>NW_026268434.1:0-5230 GCF_000697945.3 Frankliniella occidentalis | reverse complement strand
CTCTTACCCCCTCCAACCCCCCTGTCCGGCGACCGCCAAAAGCCTTCTTTGTGACACGATCCATCCCCCCTGCGGTCACAATGGAATACGGCTACCTCTGCTCTTCTGCAACCCCCGATCACAGCCGTGGGATGGGGTGGCCCTCGCCCTGCAACGCCCCTTCATCGTGGAGCAGGATGACAAAATGCTCTGTCAATAAAAAATAATAATAAAAAACAGCGGGTGCGCTGACACCTGATGTGCCTAACAAAAAAGCATTGTAATTTATTTATTCATTCATGTAATAATATTCGAACCAAAAAGTACGAGATTGTGAGATAACGTAGAAAGATTCTAGTGAAAGATGATCGGCAAACCCTACAGAACACCTCAAAAGAAGACCCATCTCGTCAACTCCCTGCGACAATTCCTCGTTCTAGCTCCTTTTGGCATAAAAGACAACCCCGTCCCCCGCCCCTCTACACACACAAAAACAACCAACATACACACAATACAGTACACAATTCTTTGGCATGACCAAACAATAGCCATGTGGAGGAAAGACGGAAGTCCCCCTTAAACGTCCGCGTGAAAACGAATAACTGAACAAGGAAATCTGGCTGCTGCCACCCCCCCCCCCCCCCCAGGGGGCCAGAAGGACAGGATGAGGTGAGGTGAGAGAGAATAAAAGCTGTGGGGGAAGGCAACAAAGTCAAATTTCCCTCATGGCTAGCTTCTTTATTAAAAAAATAAAATAGGGCTTCCAAGGCGCAGGTGAAAATGCAGGACAACTTTGTGCACATGATAATTTACGTTGTGTCAAACCTCATCTAAATCGAATAAGTCGTAAATAATGCGGGTGAATCGAGCAGCAACCCCCCGTGGCTGGAGCTGGCACAAGCCGCTCTGGCGTGGGGTATCTCCAGGCAGGCGCCACTACCACCACCACCACCACAACCGCCACCCCATGGCCGCCGCCGCCGCTCTGGACAGCTCCGTCCGCGCTGCGCGGATCAGGTGTGGTGAGCGGCGGCGATCCGAAGAGCGCGTCGCTCAAGCCGCCGCCAACGACGGCCATTGTTCGGCAGTAATGGACCATTTGAGGCCCCGGCAGGAGAGGGGGGGCTCAGACCGCACGGCTCATCTCCGCGCCACGCCAATTGAATACCAATCGCGACACATTTGCATCGGGCCGCCATTAAAGAAGGATCTTCGCTCTCCTGTGCCGCCGCCGCTGGCTGCTCTTTCCGGGAATGAGTTATAATTGTGCCCGAGGGAAGTGCGCTGGTGGAGAGAAACGGAAAGGGAAAGGGACGGGGGGGAGAGAGAGAGAGAGAGAGAGAGAGAGAGAGAGAGAGAGAGAGAGAGAGACGGAAAGGGTAGCAGAAAAAAAGGGGGGGCGGGTATGCGTGTTGCCACGATAGGGAGAGCGGCGGCAAGGTATACAGCGACGCCGCTGCGTGACGTTCAGCTCGCAGCCAGTGTGTTTTTGTCCCTCTGCGTTAACATCGCCACAACACACGGCATCGACCGGCCCGACACGACAGATAGTTTTATATACCCGCGGTCGCGCTGGCGCTTCCCTTTCCGCCCAGTCGAAGAGACGGAGGAAAGAGGGGGTGCGGAGAGGAGGGGGTGTTAGAGGTGTAAGGTAAAGGGGCGCCGCGCCGCTGTCGCCGCCCTACTTATGTTTCTGATGCGCTCCTGAGGAGGAAGGGTAGGAACCCTCCTCCCGCCACCGCCACTGCTGCTACTGCTCTGCGAAAAGTTTGCCGTTCGCGAGTTTCAACGGCACCATTTATAGCAGCAGATGTGTGTCGGAATGGGCGGCGGCGCGGCACGACGGTGGAGAGGAGCGGGAAAGGGGCGCGGCCAGGTTCGGAAACAGTGCGCCTGAGCACCTCACCTCCCCCCTGTGCGCTGCAAAGTCGCCTCTGTCGCGACAGTCAAAGACAAAGAAAAATTAACAGCACAAAAAGAACTCATTATTAAGACGGCGTGTCAGCCGAGTACTTGAGGCCATTTTCGGCCCTTCCCCGGCGCGGAAGAAAGAAGAAAGGAGTTTTAAATAAAACGTAGGGAGTGCCGGTGCCGGTGGGCGGTAGGGTGGTGGTGTGTGCTGCCGCCGCGCTGGGAAGCAACGAACGCCGACTTGGTTTCCGAGGGAAGGTTGGAGGAGGCTGATAAGACGGGCAGATAGCGGCGGCGGCGCGGCGACAGTGACCGTAAATAGGAGCCATTTACCTCATCAGAATGAAAGCGGAGCGCGTCTGGGAGAGTGGCGGTGGCGCCGGAATCGAAGGAGCAGGGAGACGCGCCCGGGAGAGACCGGGAGGGAAACGGCGCAGGCAGGAGAGACTGTGAGCGGGAAGGAGAGACAGAAGAGAGAGCGGGAGGAGATAGAGGGGCAGTACGTGCCACTTGGTTCAAAAAGGGCATTCGAACACGGCTGCTCATTTCATTTTATTCCCCCCCCCCCCCTCATCCTCAACCCGCCAGCAGCGCCTCACCTTTCCTTTGCCTCACCAGCCATCTGCTGCGCTGTCGGCGGGGCGCAGCGGAGCAGCAGCCTTTATTCACCAAGATTCGGCCGGTGAGCGGTCCTGTCTCCGGCCTGTGCGAGGGCGCCGCCGCGTGGCCGGGGGGGAAGGGGTGCGCGGCGAGGGGAGGATCGATTGACGGAGTAATTGTCAAGAAGACGAGACCGCTTGTTACGGGCCCGGGCTACACGACTAACGAACTCGACCCGCGCGGCGGGGAGACGGGGGAGAGAGAGAGAGGCAAGGGGGGGCGAGCGAGGCGGCGGAATATAGAACAGACGTGCGGCAAAGTTAGACGCAACAATAGGGCTTGTTTTCTTTTCCACAAAGTCGGTCTAGGACGGCAGAATGCAGAGCGGCAGGAATGTTTCCGCCACACGTTACGATGACACGAGAAACGTGACACTGCACCCGTCACAACTATGATGCACGCAGCCGACAACCAGAGTTATTGACTCGGCTCAACTGCAGCCACAAGAATAAATGCAATATTTTTCCCCAGGACGATGCTATGGTAACGATACGACTTTCGAGCGTATTGCAGCGTGCTCACCTGTAAATGGGCCTGGTATTGTCCTTATACCAGACGACCAGGAAGACGCTGTCATCGGGCACGTTGGTCGTGATGTCGCACGGCAGCTGTGCCTGGCCCCTCAGCACGGCGCCCACCTCATGCGTCGCTCCTGAAACAGCAGAAAGATCACACATTCAGCACACGGTTGCATGAACAAAACGAGAAACCAATCAAGACTCGACTGCGATTGTAATTAAACTCTCGTGTGACCAAAACACCCAAAAGACAATAATGAAATAAAAACTTACGCCTTAAGAACATTATTACAAAGACGCAAAAATTGGTGGCCACAGGCGTTAAAAAGATTTTCCCCCTGACCAGTCCACAAAGCTACCCTTTTTGTTTTTCGTGCAGCTCACGCAGCACAAGCATACAGTCCAAGAATCTGCAAAACAGTCCACGTAGTGTTGCAACAGTAGCAATATTTCATAGTAAAACAGCAACCATTTGATCGAGCCGTTACGAACAACGGCGCCTGATTTACACGTCACGCCGATCCACCGCACACATTTTCCGGGAGCCGCACATAAATTCCAGGCGAAAGGGCCCCGCCGCGCCGCGAGGAGGACTGCTGCGCAGGACTGTCACACAAATCCAGGCGACTTCTCTATCATCTTCGATGTTTGGGAAAAGCATGCACGCGCGGGCAACGGTAAATAACAGTGATGTAAGGCCCTGGCGTGCTGCACAAAACCAGCATACACACGAAACCGCTTTGGCCTTGCCCCGGGAGGTGGGGCGGCGGCGGGCCCGCAGTACATCACGGGTGACTCACCATGCACCGCGTCCCCACCCCAATTGACCCCTTAACGAAGTAAATCAGAAAAAATGAAAACTGGTGGGCAACCAAGTCGCTTGGTGCCACTTGAGCCCGGGAGGTCCGAGACCCTCCTCCATGCGCCTCACAGTTTGACGTTTGACCCCCGCCATGCGTGGGGCCACTCTCCGGACGGATTCATCATCTAACTTTACGAGGCACGTGCGCTCTCCACGGCCGGGTCCCATTTCCCCTCCCTCTCTGGTCGGCAAGAGAACGCCTCGGTAATGAGCACAACCATCAGCAGACCTGGCCGGCCTGCCCAAAACTTTTTCTTCAGTCACAATAGCGATAACACCACGTTAACAAGCAGCGGCGGATAGCCCCGCCTGTCCCGTCGCCCCGCACCGGGTAGGCAGCAACAACACCGTCCAAGTTCCGACGCGCTCACCGAGTCGCATTTCAAGGTCACGGGGTCAGGCCGGAGGATCCATCCCGACCGGGGGGGAAACGAGACCCGGCGTCCGTCGCCTGCCGCGCATATTGCTGTCCGGTGTAGATCTGCTGCGGGCCAGCAAGGTGGCAGCACACCGCCCGGACCGGGCCTGGCGCTCCCGGACGGGACTGAAACCGCCGGAAACACATACGGACCCGCTACTACACTACTTTTACTTTGATATCACCAAGTCCTTGTTCAAAGCCCGCCGCGATTCCGATAGGGCGAATCGATAGAGCCGATACATTCGAGGTATTGCCGCCGCGACTGCGCGCGCGCGCTCCATTCATAGGTGCAACAAAAGCTGCTCGGCGTTCCGTTTCGATCAGGAGGTGGTTCGGCACGGGTCGGGCACTATTGGAGCCGGCGGCAGCGGATACAGATGGGACTTACTCTATTCCCCGTCGCGCGACCTCCGACGAATGTGCTCTCCCTTTGCGTCCCGTCCCGCCCCGCCCCGCCACGCCTCGCCTCGCCACGCCGCGCCCACAACGCTGCCCTTTACCAACTCGCAGGATCGCTTGGCCGACGTACACAGCTACCAAGGCCGGGCAAGCCTGTGGGGGCCTATCACTCCTGCTTTACTTGATGCTGCTGCTATACCGCCGCGCGTCGCGATCCCGGTGGGAGGCGCCGTGGAGCGAGTTTCTACTTAGAAACGACTGTGTGTGCATGTGTGTGAATGTGGCTTTGTGCTCGCACCTGAACTCATACCCGGAATGTAGCACTGTATGCTCATACTCTGTTCCTAAAGCGACCCACCCAATTCACAAGGAAGCAATACAACTCTACTCCAACGTTCTGTGCATCGCGACAATGCGAGTATAGATTATATTACACTTAACACCCACTCCGCCGTTGGCTTGTTCTGTTATTTTTAGAAT
>NW_026268433.1:12177-15517 GCF_000697945.3 Frankliniella occidentalis | reverse complement strand
TATTTCTTTAAAAAAACAGTCATAAACAGTTTGTAAAAACATCAAAACTGGAGATCAAAAAATACATGAATAATTCCAACGCCTTAAAAGGACTAGTAAGGGCGAAAGCGAGCAACCCTTTCGTTACTGTTTTGTGGCGCGTTGCCCGAGGCCTCTTGGCCGAACATACCCCTCCGACGACGGTCTCGCGGGGTGTCGCAGTAAGGATTAGGGCGGTCATGACCACGAGGGAGCACCCAGCAAGAGGCGCTGGGACTAGGGATCATCACTTGGAATGCGACCGGTGCGCTACGGGGCGCTCGTGCAGGAGAGGGAGGGCTGACCGGGGAGGGGAGACGGCGCCGACGGTGACGGTGGCGGTGACGGGAGTCGCGGTGATGAAGCTTCCTCTCTGTCTTTGCCTCCTTACTGCTCTGCAGGACCTCTCTAAGGTCGTCATCAACCCCGTTCGGAGGTGGACTTACTGAGGAGGGGAGCTGATGGTGACGAGAGTCGTTCCTCTCTAACTTGGCCTTACACTCCTTAGTGCTCTGGAGGACTTCTCCAAGGCCGTCATCGGCGCCGTTCGGAGGCGGACTTACTGGGGAGAACAGCCGACGACAGTGACGGGATTCGCTGTGGCGAGACTTACTTTCTATCTTCGTCTCGCACTCCTTGATCTCGTCCTGCAGGACTTTTCCACTGCCATGGCCGTCATGAAGGCCGTTCGGAGGCGGACTTACTAGGGAAGGGAGCCGACGGTGACGGGGTTCGCTGTGGCGAGACTTACTCTCTACCTTCGTCTCGCACTCCTTGATCTCGTCCTGCAGGACTTTTCCACGGCCATGGCCGTCATGAAGGCCGTTCGGAGGCGGACTTACTGGGGAAGGGAGCCGCCGGTGGCGGGGTTCGCTGTGGCGAGACTTGCTCTCTATCTTGGTCTCGCACTCCTTGATCTCCTGCAATATTTTTCCGAGGTCATCCATCACGTCGTCCAGATCCCCGCCGTTCTGGCCCTCCCGTTCCTGCTTGAGGTGCTCCTCCTTCACCGCCACCGTCCGGTTCGTCAGGCGACGGTACATCTCCTCGGCCGCGTCGTCCGCTTTCTTCCACAGCAGCATCTTCTCCAAGACCTGCGAGCACATGACACAGTGCGCATTTAGCGTAAGACTTCACACACTCAACCGACGCATTCGGTTTTTCAAGAGCAAATGTCATTGAAAACTCACCTGCGAGACGGATGGTTTTGGCCGTTCTGCGTTTTTGCTCTTGGCCAGCACGCCGTACGGGACAGAAACCACGGCCAGGACCATGCGGTGGTTGGTGTCGCTGAGGCCGGCGCTCGGGACGGACCGGACGGCCAGGACGGAGCCGCGGTACTGCCTATCGGGAAATCCACGTGCACGGTTAGAGGTCAGTCGTTTAGAGGTTGCGATCATAGCCTCGCCCCCAGGACACAGCACCAGAGCCAGATCAACACGAAGACCCTACCTGCGCACCAGGACGTGGTCCACCTGGCTGCATGATATCCGCTCCGAGCCGTCGGCGAGCCGCTCCACGGTCATCCGGGTGGCGCGCGCGTCCGCCTTCTTGTCCAGTATGGTCGACCTGGCGGGCGAAACACACGAGTGGTGAAGTTGATCGCAGAGGGTGACGTTTCTTTCGCGTTTCCGCGGCCACGGCTTCACTTCGCGCTTACCTGATGACCAGGTCGTTGCGCCTGGCGAAGTGCACGAGGCGCACCCCGTTGCTGCTGTAGTCGCGGTGGAGGCTGGACTTCCCCGCGACGCACCTGAGCGAGTTCGGCTGGCGGCCGACCTCGGCGCCGAAGTCACCCAGCACGACGAGGACGGCGGTGCGGGGGGCGGCGCTCACCATGGTGCGCAGCGCTTTGGAGAAGCTTTCGTGCACCTCCTCGGCGGCGTCCTCGGGCGGGGCGAACGCGCTCACCAGGGACACGTTCATGGGCGTGGCGAACAGGTCCAGCCGGCACGCGCGTGACGACGGCGAGGAAACGAAGCTGCTCACCGCGCCGACCAGGTCGTCCCGGACCGCGAAGCCCGTCTCCGTGCTGCTCGCGCCGACGCCGCCGTGGGCGAACACCGTGTAGCCCTCCAGCTCGCCGATGCTGGACTCCAGAGCGTGTCCCTGCAGGGCAGCAATCTGGACGCCGTTGGCAGCCAGGCTGCGGGCCACCCCCGAGGGCCCATTCACCTGCTTCCCCAACCACGGCGACAGAGGCGCCCCTCGGCAAGCACCCGCCGCGGACAAGTAGCCCACGTTCCACGTCGCGAGCGTCAACGGCTTGTCCTGCACGGGGATCCTCATGAGCCGGCGCCCGTGAACTGGACGCGTACTGCTGGCGCACTGCTCCTCACTGCCACTTTTGATGCCGGGTCCAAGATCTTCAGATTTGACACTATTCACATCACTATCACTCCAGCCGGAACTAAGTCCACTTGCGGTAGAGTCCTCTTCGCCCTCAGATTTGATTTGGACCTCAGCGCAGTGCCCACTGGGACGTGGAGACGGCGTCGACTCCAGTCCAGAGTCGGGGGACAGCTGAGGAGGCGAGCACAGCGGTGGGGGCGCCGGCGGCAGCGAAGGGGTGGTGACGGACGGGGGGTAGCAGCCCACTCTAAAGACGCTCGAGTATCTTGGCGCGCACTCGCTGTCAGAGCACAGCAGACACACGGTCCTCAGGGGCGTAATACCCTCGTGCGGGCTGACCATGGACGTGCCGTGGCCAGGCAACAGGATCAGGATGTTGACGGCCTCGGAGTCCGCGCAGGCCTGAATCACCTCCACGCCGAACGCCCTCGCCGTCCAGGCGTCGCCCGTATCGCGGATGTAGCCGTCGACCATGGCCTGCATGTTGGGGATGCGGTTGAGGTCGAGGTAGGCGTTGCCGTCGTAGTACCCGTAGTTCCTGGTCACGGCCTCCACGATGGCGTCCAGGTAGCGGCGGCGGTGCAGGGCGAGTTGGACGGCCAGCCGGTGCCTCAGCAAGGCCACCTGGCCGGGAAGCACGTCGACGCCGCAACCGGTCAGCTGATGCGTCAGGGCCTCCATGAGCATGTTGCTGCACGTCAGCGACGTGGGGAGGTCGACGTGCTCGATGAGCACCGCGAAGCGTTCGTTGTCGGCGCGCGTCGTCCGGCGGAGGGCCGGCGGGGCGTCCACGGGGAAGGCCATGTTGTGCGGCAGGGCCTCGGCGGCGGCCGCGACCCCGTCGGGGAAAAGGGCCTGCTGGCACACGCGGAACGGCATGGTGCTGCGGGGCGGCGCGCACCTTGCAGACTGACTGGACTGGACTGTCGACTGTTGCTGACTAGGGGTGGGGGAGGGGAGGGGGTTGCAG
>NW_026268433.1:7794-8473 GCF_000697945.3 Frankliniella occidentalis | reverse complement strand
AATTCAGTTTTAGGCTTTTCGTAGAATTTTTCTCAAAGTTTTAGTTTTCCCGATTTTTATTTACCGGGAAAATTCCTCATTTTGACGGAAAAATTTCAAACTCTTAAGATCCAATAGTCCACGGTTTAGCTCGGCGCGGCCGATGCCGGCGCCGGGAGGGTGGGCCGCCCAACGCGCACCGCGGCGCTGTGGGCTGCGCTGTGGGCGGCCCACCAACACGACGTCGCCGTCCGTTACAGAACATCCGCCTCATCGACTACGAGAAGCTGATGGACGAGCGCGGCCAGCGCGTCGTGGCGTTCGGCAAGTACGCGGGCGTTGCCGGCATGGTCAACATCTTCCACGGGCTGGGCCTGCGGCTGCTCGCGCTGGGCCACCACACGCCCTTCATGGTAAAGTAACCGACCCTTCAGAAAAAAAAGCAGACAAAAACCAAACAAGAAAATGGACGTGCAATTTTTCGAAAAGGGCTACACAACATTTCATTTGTGTGCAAGTTACGGCGTGTATGAATCTGACTTGCGCTCTTTGCCGCGAGTAATCATATGTGTAGAGTACAGAGAGTGGCAGGCGCTCAGCCAGCCGAAGAGGTGGCCGCGCACATACGGTAATTGAAGTAAGGCCGCTCCGTAATCATGAAGGCAGGCCTCGCACAGCCTAACCCCTCCCCCCCCCCCCC
>NW_026268433.1:5463-6519 GCF_000697945.3 Frankliniella occidentalis | reverse complement strand
GGTGTGCCCGATGTTCGTCCAAATGGGTCAATAGGTCAGTATGGCCGAACCTTTTGACGAGCGGGTCAGTGGTCGAACCCGTTGACGGGCCGGGCGTCCACGCTGTGACTGTGACAACGGCGGCGGCGACGCGGGCGGAGCGAGGTGTGGTAGTGCACAGTGCGACCGCAGAGCCGGGTCGCGCGGGATAAATGGGCGCAGATCGCGGATGGCTGCGAAAGGCCGCGCGGGGGGGAGGCGGGGGGAGGGAGGGTCGAAGAGAGAAGGGTTGGCTGTGGCGGTGAGGGGTGGTTGGAGCCACCCCTATCCCGTGTGGCCGCCGCACCCCACACGTGGCTACCTCCTCGCCGGCCTGCCGCCCTGCCACCGTACGTGCTGTCTACATATGATTATTTCGTTCACCCGGCGACAACACATGTGGTGGTCACGTCTGAAAATGGAGTAAATAGCGCGCATGTTCATGTACTGATGTACTGCTGCAGCGTTTACACACACACCCGTGTGAAAAGTGTCCGTCTTTCTGCTACGCAGCACATCGGCCCGGCCCACAACTACAGGAACTCGTCCATGGCGCGGCAGGCCATCCGGGACGCCGGCTACGAGATCTCCCTCGGCATGATGCCCAAGTCCGTGGGGCCGCTCACCTTCGTGTTCACCGGGTACTACTGACCGCATCACGCACTCCCTAGAGTAGTGTCTCCTCAACTATAATAGTTGAGAACTAAATCAGATCATTCATTTCCAATGTTTAGATCGGGGAACGTCTCCAGCGGAGCGCAGGAGGTGTTCCAGGAGCTGCCCCACGAGTACGTGCCGCCTGAAATGCTTCAGAAGGTGGCCGAGCACGGTGGTGAGTGGGGTTGCACTTTTGCAAAGAATTCAAGAGTGTGTGCCTTTACTTTTATTTATTTTAAAAGAGAAGGAGGCAATTATTTTGAGTTTTGACTGACGTTAGGCGTTTAACCCGAGGTGAAATAATTTTGCTGAATTTTGACTGAGACATAGCTGACTGTTGCCTGAACCACTATTTTTGCCCCTGATCATGCCCTGGGCCAC
>NW_026268433.1:1761-4349 GCF_000697945.3 Frankliniella occidentalis | reverse complement strand
CCTCCCCCCATCCATACTGTGCCTTGGCGACCTCCCTTATCTGTACGCCTGCCTCTTTTGCAGTTTCAAGGGGCCGGGCGTGCTGGTCTGCTCCATCGATAACATGCCGACCCAGCTGCCGCGCGAGTCGACCGACTTCTTCGGCGACCTGCTGTACCCGTACGCGCTCAGCATCATCCTCTCGGACGCCACGGTGCCGCTCGAGAAGCAGTCCTTCCCGCCCTCTGTGTACGGGGTAAGTGACCCCTCCCCCCTCCTCCAATCCCCGCTCATCCGAATAAAATATGAATACAAATGACTCGTCACGCCCTGCACAGGCCATCATTGCCAGCAATGGCAAGCTCACGCCCAACTTCGAGTACATCCAGGAGCTCAGGAACCAGAACACGTGAGTGCCACCGGACCGCGGGCTGCACAGCTGTCGCCTGTATCACACCTGAATTTCTGAATTACATTATATTATTTCTCCCTTTTTCTCCCCGTTGTAGGCGAAACAAGCAGAAGCAGGTCTGCACCGAGGAGATCGCGCAGCGCGTGTTGGTGCTCGGCGCGGGCTATGTCAGCGCGCCCGTCATCGAATACCTAAGCCGGGACAAGAACGTGGCCGTCACTGTCGGTATGGAAACACGACAAATTTGTTATCACACCACACTATAGTTTCCCGCGAACATCCGTGCGGCCTGCTAAATATATACGTGGTCTCGTCACTCCACAGCGTCGTCGCTAAAGGACGAGGCGGACAAGCTGGCGAGCAAGTACCCGGGCGTGCGGCCGGTGCTCATGGACGTGGTCAACCGGCCCGACAGCCTGCGCGAGCTCATCGAGGAGGCCGACGTGGTCATCTCGCTGCTGCCGTACGGCCTGCACCACACGGTGGCCGAGGCCTGCATCGACACGCGCACCAACATGGTCACGGCCTCGTACTGCACGCCCGCGCTGCAGGCGCTGCACGAGCGCGCCGTAGAGGCCGGCATCACGGTGGTCAACGAGGTCGGGCTGGACCCGGGCATCGACCACCTGCTCGCCATGGAGTGCTTCGAGGAGGTGCGCCAGGGCGGCGGCAAGGTGG
Source organism: Frankliniella occidentalis (assembly GCF_000697945.3). Lineage (NCBI taxonomy): Eukaryota > Metazoa > Arthropoda > Insecta > Thysanoptera > Thripidae > Frankliniella > Frankliniella occidentalis. Next base: position 3,280 of record NW_026268433.1, on the reverse strand, counting down.
TGTCGTTCGTGTCGTACTGCGGCGGCCTGCCCGCGCCCGAGTGCTCCGACAACGCGCTGCGCTACAAGTTCTCGTGGTCGCCGCGCGCCGCGCTCCTCAACACGCTGGCCACGGCCAAGCACCTCCGGAACAACGAGGTGGTCGAGGTGCCCGCCGGCGGCGAGCTCATGCGCTGCGCGCACGACCTCGACTTCCTGCCGGGCTTCGCCCTGGAGGGCTACCCCAACCGGGACTCGATGCAGTACGCGCAGCTCTACGGCATCGCCGGCGAGGCCAACACCGTGCTGCGCGGCACACTGCGCTACCGGGGCTTCTCCGACACCGTCCAGAGCCTGCAGATCCTGGGCCTGATCAACGCCGAGCCTCACCCCGCCCTGCACCCCAAGGGCCCCGAGATCACCTGGGTAAGGGCGCGCAACACCTGCCCCCCCCCCCTTCCCTCTATAACATACCCAACTTACCCCCGGACCTGTGATTCCAGAGAGCCTTTGTCTGCAACCTCCTGGGCATCGCGGACGTCGACATCTTCTTCGAGAACCTCAAGAGCAAGCTGGCGGAGCGTGTCGGCAGTGCTGAGCGGCTGGCCGCCATCGAGAACCTGGGCCTGCTCTCCGACGACCCCATCCAGAAAATGGACACCCCGCTGGACACGCTGTCGCACTACTTGTCCAAGAGGCTGGTGCTGGAGCCACACGAGCGGGACATCGTGATCCTGAGGCACGACGTGGACATCCTGTGGCCGGACGGTCGCCGAGAGCTGCGCGGCATCAACCTGGTGACCTACGGCGACCCCCACGGCCACTCGGCCATGGCCAGGACGGTGGGCTTCCCCGCCGCCATCGCCGCCAAGATGGTGCTTGACGGTGAGAACAAACTTCGTGCTGTACACAGTGCAACTTGAACCAGAGCTTTGCAAATGTCACATCTAACGTACACTTCATCTTATTCCGCAGGAGAGATCCAGAGCCACGGCATGGTTTTGCCATTCAGCCGCGAAATTTACCGCCCAATACTGTCACGACTCAAGTCAGAAGGTATCGAACCCTTCGTGCGTTCGAAATGGCTGTGAAAGAAGAGGGGACTTTACACAAGAAGTGCTCTTGTGTGAAATGTGTACAAACAGTGCCATTCCATTGTGATTTGTAATAAAAATCTAAATATACCAGTAATTCGACTAAACGACTGAGATTTGTGTTTCATGGTAATCTATAATTGCTCACAAACTGCCCAATTTTTATTGTATGTTCTAAAACATTGTATGCCACTTTAAACGTTGTACTGTACTGTATTTAGTTTTAAATAAAATGTCTATAAATATACTATACAAACGAGACATTGTCTTCTTACTCTACTCAAGTCACCACCTGCTGGAGCAGCACATGGTCGGTACTATACGACCTTGAAGGGCGCGCATAGCGGTGTAACTGGTGATGTAACTTTGTGGGTGACTCTTCATCCCCGGTAGTAGGGGCGGGGGTGGGCGGCCTGGAGCGGCGCGCGACGGGCGGGCCGGAGCTGC
>NW_026268433.1:0-1711 GCF_000697945.3 Frankliniella occidentalis | reverse complement strand
GAGCTGCGGGGGGCGGGGGGCTTTGGTTTGGGTTGGGTGCAGGTCGTCCGGGGATGAAGGTGATCGGAGCCGAGCTCCCCGTCAGTCCACTCTCGTCTCGCAATGCGCGTGCTCGTGCTTTGTCTGCTGTCCGCGGCCGCGGCCGCCGTCGCCGAGGTGCCAGAGCCCTCCCCCGTGACCCTGGGGCTCGACAGCGGCGAGGCCGCCGCCGGTCGCAGTCAGGACGAGACCCAGGAGCGGCGGTACGACGGCCACGTCGTGCTCCGGGTCGTGCCGCGCACGTCGGCCGACCTGGACGCCTTGGATAAGATACTGGTCCACGACAGCGAGGTGGGTGAACTTGGCGCTTCGGAAACTTTGGCACGACCACGGGAGCGATGACAAACATGTGGCTGTGCGCCTGAGTGCAGGTGGACGTTTGGAGGCCAGCATCGCGGGCGGGCGAGGAGGTGCACATCTGCGTACCACCTTGGCGGCTCGACGGCGTCGTCGGTGACCTGGAGAGCCACGGGTTACAGCAAAGCGTCATGATTCGGAACGTGCAGGGGTGAGACAAAAACGACCTATAGCCAACTGGCATCAATCTTTTCTGGTCGACAAATTGTAAGACTTTATTTTTTCAGACACATCGACAACCAAACCCAGTCTGACGTCGGACGTGACCGTCACGGTGAATTCGGCTTTGACAACTTTTATCGCATTGATACCGTAAGTACTTCGCCCATTTCTACTCACCACAACGATATAAAGTTGGGCGTGTGATTAATTTTTGGCGGTAATCCCTCTCTTCCTCCCCCTCCAAGATTTACAGCTGGATGTACAAGCTGGCGAAGCGGTCCGGTGGCGTGGCGAGCGTCGTCAAGGGTGGGCTGACCTCCGAGGGCCGGCACATCCTCGGCGTGCGCGTCGCCCACGCCCCGGACCTGCCCGTCGTGATCCTGGAGGGCGGCGTCCACGGCCGCGAGTGGGCGTCCACGGCGGCGGCCGCCTTCGTCCTGGACCAGCTCGTCGCCGGCGAGGACCCCGAGGTGCGGCGGCTGGCGCGCTCCTACGAGTGGCACGTCTTCCCCTCCGTCAACCCGGACGGCTACGAGTACTCGCACACCACGGTATGTACGGCCAGCGTGGCAGTGAACTGAACGCCGTGCAGCACGAATGACCCTCATGACCCCGCAGGACCGCCTCTGGAGCAAGTCCCGCGCGCGCACCACGGTCCGCTGCCACGGCGCTGACCTCAACAGGAACTTCCCCCATCACTGGGGAAGTAAGTAACATCGCGGGCATGCACTTGCCCACCTACACTACCTACAGGGGTGGTCAGTCAGCCCCGTTCTTTCTTCTGGTTATACTGTACTGGACGAAGGCGTGCGTGCGGGCTTGCCTACAGTCGCTCGCCGAGGTGCCTGCTCACGGCGCCGTGCAAGTTGCGAGTAGGCAACCCGTCCGCACGCCTGCATCCGGTACAGTATAACCAGGGCTGACGCGCTGGCGACTGTATGAGTAACCTGCATCTCCCCCGCTCAGCCACGGGCGTCTCCTGGGACATGTGCTCCAACCTCTACCCGGGGACGCGCGCCGCGTCCGAGATCGAGACCCGGACCCGCATGGCGTACCTGAGCCCGCTCCTCGACCGCACCAGGGCCTTCATCGCCCTGCACAGCTACGGCCAGTTTCTGCTCTTCCCCTGGGGCCACTCGACGAGCAGGGACGC
>NW_026268432.1:18632-19259 GCF_000697945.3 Frankliniella occidentalis | reverse complement strand
ACTCTAAAAATAGAACTGCGAGCCAACATGTCGCTCACTTAAAAGTGTGTGACAGGTAATATGACATTAACACAACGTTTGTGGCTAATCGGAAACATGCGAGGGGTGCCCAACTCCATAAAAACGTGTACACCGGATAACCAAATTGTATAGATTACCAAGGATTACCAATGATTACCGAAGAATGATTACCAATGAATACTAGCTATGATTCGCCTGCATTCTGAATCGAAACAACCATTTTTTGTACCGAAAAAGATGCATTTTGTGCACATTTTAGGTAATTCTTAATTCTTCATCTTGCAAGTTACAGACTTGCATTCTATGATTGGACAAATTATGTTTTTATCCATCGGAGGGATGCAAATACGCCATATTAAACATGGGCGTTTTGCATTTAGACAAGATGTGCACAAAATGCATGTCTCAATCAACCAATTTGTCCTTTCAAAGGACCCTCAAGTGTGTGTAGATTACCAGTGATTACCAACTCTGTGAACAACTGATTAACCACAGTTGGGCACCACACAGAAAAATGTATATACTTGTCGGGCACAGAAGAGTGTTGTGACATGATAGTAGTATAGGTACCCCGTGGGGTACCCCATGGGGTACCTATACTACTCA
>NW_026268432.1:12127-13167 GCF_000697945.3 Frankliniella occidentalis | reverse complement strand
ACGAACCATAATCCACAGAGAGAACGGAGACCAGCTCCTGTGCAACTTGTGCTCACGCGGGAATTCAGAAACAGTTCGCTGTCGTCCCGGGCCATAATCATACAGTCCTCCGGAATTCCGCGGCTTGGAAACCGCTCATTTGGGGCCTAAATCACCATCTTGGCCAACATGCTTGCGAATTTTTATTTTGGCCGGTGGATGGATGCGTGGTTGCCGCTCGCTCGCATGCCACACGCACTACACGTTGGGCGGGCGCATGGTAACCTCTTTCTTTTTCCTAACATCGTTATTAGTTTGACTCACTACAACCAGTCAAAAATACAACATACATTTAACCAAAAAACAACAGTAGTGCTGGGCCCCTATAACGTAACGACCGCGAAACCGTTAAAATGGTCCTCGCATCCATTTAAACTGAATCTTATTTATTGCTATATTAGTCAACTGGGTTTGTGGTGAGGTACGACAAACTCGTCATCAGTACAATAAAGCATAAGAGTAGGCAGTATTTGACAGGACGAAGTATCGGCAGCTCGGGCGAGTCGGGCCGGTCCGGCGATCACCGATGAGTAACAAAGTACAGCTCCACTGCCCGGTACGCCCCGCCCCGCCTACCGCAAGGTCGATCGCCGCACAGCAAGCCGTCGCGTGGCGGGGCGCGGGGCTGGTGGCGGGGGAGCTTGGCCGGGGAAGCACCAGCGACGCTGTCCAATTGGCGACCCTCGCGTCTCTCTCTCTCCTATGTGGTTCAATCATAGGCACCAACAATGAGACGCAAGAAACGTGTTAAACAGCATTAATGTTGTTGGTAATCCCCGAGAAGCAACCGTAAAGTTGTGCTGACTTGAGAAAGATGCCTGTCAGAGCACTGCCTACTGTTATCTTATAGCTACACAGACCACGTAATATTTTTGAGGACAATGATGCGTAGATTGTTTAGTCCAACAAGACCAAATACTTTCAAAACTGATTTTAGGAACGTACTACAGTATCCTCCTGTGACCCAGGCCACATCTCATCGGTGCGTGCATGCGCAGTTG
>NW_026268432.1:5459-6019 GCF_000697945.3 Frankliniella occidentalis | reverse complement strand
TTGGTAAATTTTTCCAGATTTCCCGACCAATGATTCAGAAATTATACCCAAAATTTACAAGTATTGGACCCCAAAATATTGTATTTTGGCGATCGTCTGGAAATGCGGTTTGTGAAGTCCTGACGTCATTTCTAGACAGTCCCCAGATGACAAAATTTTGGGTGCGTCAGGCACAACAATAACAGTCAGAAATTTTCCAAGTTAGGAAGGGCCAAGGCTGTTGCACCTGAGAAACCCAAAATTTAGTCATCTGGCGAGGGAAAAATCTGGAAAAATTAAGGGAAAAACTGGGTATAGTATTTATTGTGCTACTTGTGGGACTCGAATTTGAAATTGATGTGCGGAAAAGAAGGCGGGGGGACGAGTGAGAGGGCGGGAGGAAGAGTAAGGGAGGAAGAGAAAGGAAGGAAGAGAAAGGGAGGGAGAGGGAGGGAGAGGGATGGAGCGAGAAGGATGGAGCGAGAGGGAGGGAGAGAGGGAGGGAGAGGGAGGGAGCGAAAGGGAGGGTGAGAGGGACGTAGAGAAAGGGAGGGAGAGGGAGAGAAACACAGAGAGAGAGA
>NW_026268432.1:390-693 GCF_000697945.3 Frankliniella occidentalis | reverse complement strand
TCTGAGCAGCTGATGGAGCGCTAGGCCGGCTGAACACTTGAACTTACTGGGCTTGGTACTAGTATGGAGGATTCCAGGTCCATCCAGCACAGCGCAAAGCAGCCCTACACTGATTTTTCGGGTCAGGTATAATTTCATTCAGTACGAACCGAAAACACTATAAATTATTTGAAAACTTCTGTGCCATGATAATTTCGGCAAAAAAATAGTTTCCAAAATCTGGGGAAGTCTATGTAAAAGTACACAAATTCGTGATTTGCCAAAATACAGCGGGGAGAAATATATCCCATATGTGTTAATTAA
>NW_026268432.1:0-340 GCF_000697945.3 Frankliniella occidentalis | reverse complement strand
AATAGAGGCGAAATAGAGCGAAATAAAGACGAAATAGACGCGAAATAGTCGGTGAAATAGTCGCGAAATACCCCTGAAATACTCCGAAATAGCGCAAAATAGACTGAAATAATCCGAAATCGGCGGGAAATAGCCGAAATGGCAGGAGAAATAACCGAAATGGTAGGAGAAATACCACGAAATAGTCCGTACGCTACGAACCCTAGTGATTTCTCACTCGCGCTGAAAGCCTAATGGAGGGAGCGCACAATATTTTTTAAATGGCATATAAACTGCAAACCCTTGAGTGAAAGCGAAGCTCGCCCTATTTGGGCGAGATATTTGACTCTAGCATTAACAG
>NW_026268431.1:13370-15559 GCF_000697945.3 Frankliniella occidentalis | reverse complement strand
GGGGGGGGATAAATATTTTGCGTAGCGAATTGCCTACATTCTAGTTGGAAAAAACGACGTTGAAAGGCGGGTGTTTATCGCGCTTGTTTGGACTGCGAGCTGAGGTTGGTCCGCCCTAGGCATTGAGATGGGTCAGATTTGAGTGAGAGTGAGGGGGGACGGGCGGGAGCGAGCAGGGTGGCGCGGGGTGGCGCGCGCACAGCCGGACGCTTGGTGCGTATCTGAGAAAGGCGGGCCGACGCTAAAAATATCGCGTTGTCGGTTCGGGCATGCTCCGCGTGCTCGAGCTCTCCATGCCGCCGACCGGCTCTCAAAAAGGATGTTCAATTGAGTGTGGTTCGGCTGACGGAGGAAGAAGAACAGCGGGTAGAACATAAACGTTCCCAGTTGGTAGAGAGCTTCCAACGTCTTCGTCACGTCTGTGGTGGGGGTAAAGGCTGCTTCTGCCCACTGTTCTTCTTCCCCTACTTTGACTCGATATCGCCACGCTACCGAGAGCGAACTGGGCCGAGCTCTACGATAAAGCTCTTCAGTTACAGAAGCAGGACCCGGTGTCCTGAGTCCTGCCCTTTGGCATGCCCTGTCACATACCCACCAAGCACGCAGCCCGCACCGAGCTCATGGCGGGTCGGTGCTTTCAGAACAGAACGCGATTGAAGAGGAACAGAACTTAATGAAAAAGTCTCTGACTGACTGACTGGCTGACTGACTGACTGACTGACTGACTGACTGACTGACTGACTGACTGACTGACTGACTGACTGACTCACACGACACGGTCCCCTTGCGCACGGAGATAACAATACGGAAGATAATTGGTAGATAATCGGGCGGGTTGAGCGCGTCAATGCCGCCTTACGCCCTTTCCGCGCACAACACTCTAACTGCAGTTACCGCATGCACCGCGGACAAAACCTAGGTCGGACAACAATTTTGGGGGATTTTGGAAAAAAAGAAAAAGGTCCGAGAAAAATGGGTCGGACAACCTAAACAGAGCCATGCACATGCACTCGTGCGGACGGGCCTGCCAGCCGTCGCTCACCACGGCGCCCTATGACCCCGTGCGAGTATGCAACCCGGCCGCACGACTGCATGCGCTACAGTGTAAGCAAAATAAAATAAATGGGTCTATAGACCACCCTGTGTTTGGTCTCGACTACGATCTTACTTCTCTCTGCTCCTACGGCTGCCCTCTAAATGTACTGCTGATTGACCTTTTAGTGCCCCCCCCCCTCCATTTTCATTCCGTTGCTATGTCTTTTTTTCTCTGCCCCCCCCCCTCTTCTCTCTCTCTCTCTCTCTCTGTGTCTCTCTCTCTGTGTCTCTCTCTCTGTATCTCTCTCTCTCTTCCTCTCTCTCTCCCCTTCTCCTTTTCCTTACACACACACACACACACACACTCACTCCATTCACTCCCACCTTCTCCCCCCCCCTCCCCTCTCTCTCCCTCTCCCCAACATGGTTCCCTGCCGCCCGAACCCCCACCTTTACTTCAAGGCGTGGCGGGGCGAGGCGCGCGCGGGCCTCGGTGTAACTGCGCAACACACGCCGTAGTCACACTATCGACCGGCGTTCTGCCAATTACATCACGATGGATGCGCTCCATTTGATCCATTTTTGGGGGGTGAGTTCATTAAACTCCTGTAAAGCGATCGGGTCATCATGGTCCTCTCCATTCCGACTGGTTTGGGTTTGGCGACCGAAATGGCTCGGTACACGCAGTTTTGTCTTATCATCAAACAAACGGAAATCGCTGCCGAGGCTATGCTCTCCCCTCTCCTCTTAAGTCATTCAGGTCTCATTTATCATTACCACCACCACCACTTCCACTCCCAGTGAGACGTCGACGTCGATTCGACGTTCTCTCGTCGAGCTTCGGACCAAAACAACGTCGATTCGACGTAGTTTTGGGCTCAGGAATCGTCGAAATCCAGTTTTGTCGTTAAGTCGACGTCGATTCGACATTGCGCTTCCACTGCTGGGATATCATACGACTCATTCTTTGTTACCATACTGACGGCACACTTTCGACTTTCGACAGGTTTTCAAATTAAATACGAGCACTGCCGGGAGCACTGCATACGTCGGTGCGCTCTGCCATTCCCTTATTTACCTCTGGGAGGAGCTGTCTATTACGTAGCCGAGTCATTAAGCTGGTCGAGGCAGCCTCTCGCGAGCTGGGCGGGCCC
>NW_026268431.1:6750-7735 GCF_000697945.3 Frankliniella occidentalis | reverse complement strand
CTCTCTCTCTCTCGATCACACACACACACACACACACACACACACACGTATACACATAAATGGGAAGCCGCAGCAAACCCGTACGGCTATCCCGGTGACTAAATAGGGCTTTCCAACTGAGCGGAAGGGAGAGGAACAAATACGGAATGTGTAAATTGAAGTGACCCGCGCCACTCCCCGCCTCCTGCCTCTCTCCTGGCCTGCCGGAGCGCGGAGTAGCCTTTCCACCGCTTTTGTCCCCCGCCCTTTCGCTCGCCGCTCCATACGAATACTCTATTCTAGTCATTCTGGTTCTGTTCGCCGGTAGATTGTTGTCTCCTCACCCGCCCACTGTTTGGCTGTCTCGTCCCCTCACCCAGAGAATTGTTTCGTTGATTTGACATAAGTTTTTAATTTGAGGCATTTCTTTAATCCAAAGAAACTGCTTTGAATCAAAGCAGCCTTCTTCCATTTGAAAAAAGGGTTTCCTTGAATCAAATTCATTTCTTTTAATCAAATAAGAAAAGAAAACAAATCTATTTTAATCCAAAGAATCGTTTTTTAGACATAGATTTGAAGCAGCGATCTCAAATCCAAGAAAATTCAATATAGCTGTTTTTCTTTGAATCAACTCTTTGGATCAAAACAGGCTGCTTTGAATCAAAAACATTTCTGTAAATCTATATAGAGTAAAAAATTTCTTTGTTTTAAAGCAGCCTTCGTTGATTCAAAGATTCTCTGGGTGTTGCCTCACTCACACCCCGCTAGCGACCCAGGGGTGAGCGAACAACCCGTTCAGCTCAGATTTGTTCCGGGCTGCAAGGTGTCCGGATCCGAAATGCTCGTGAGCTGTTCGAGCAGATGCCTGAAAATCAATTACCATCCTACGTGCTGTCTGGTCTGGGCGTCGCGTCTAGACCGTCGTGCTATCTCTACTCCACTTTTTTTTGGCGCAAGTGTTAGTTTTGCTTTAGCTTGTTGGTTCGTCAACACCCCCGCCCCCCCC
>NW_026268431.1:5689-6700 GCF_000697945.3 Frankliniella occidentalis | reverse complement strand
TGTCTCTCTCTCTGTGTCTCTCTCTCTGTATCTCTCTCTCTCTTCCTCTCTCTCTCCCCTTCTCCTTTTCCTTACACACACACACACACACACACACTCACACACACTAGACTCTATGATCCTCATCCAGGCGGCTCAATGTAACACGACACGAAGGTTTTCCCGCGCCTGTGCGACGGTGACGGTGACCCACGACACAAAGGTGGATGCCGGCCAGAGTAAGAGTCTTGCCCGATCTCTCCTCGCTGGACGTGGGCGCCGCTGTGGGGAAACACGACGCCTTGCGTCGGGTCGAGCAAAGATGTTTTATTACCGATTGACGCGCGTATTTATCCAGCGGGAAATACCAGGAAATAGCGGATTTGTGCGTTGCTAGTCAGTCGCAAATCCTCCCTCCCCCCTCCCCCTCTCTCTCTCTGCCTGTCTGTGTTGCTCTCCACCAGTGGTGGACCAGCACTTCCATGGCTTGCCTCTGCTCACCGATTCACACACAGAGTCTGCCGCACTCTGCACACAGCGCGTCCCTACAAACACACACGCAAGGCACACGCGGCGCGCGTCCCGCCGCCACAGGCGGTACTTCCCGGGGCTGGCTGTAAGCAGGCTAGGCCAGCTCTCGTGCACTTCATCTTATCTCACCAGGTGAGGTGTCGTGTCCTTGTCAGCCGCCGCCAACGAGACGGCTCAAAGTCCTCCCTCCCTGACGCGGCGGCCCGACCAGGACAAGCCCTTCTCGTGGCCGCCGCCGCTGCCGCGGGTGGCGCTGATGGGACCGGCAGGACAGACTTATCACGCCTATGCTCAGGTCGATACAATCACATCCACCGTCACTCTGCACCTCCTGTCGCCTCGTCGCTGGCCGACGGGGCCGAACGTCACGCCAGTCGCCAGTCGCTTCAGCGGCTCCAACACGGGGGTCGGTCAGGTTATCATACTGTACCCACCACGATACCAATGCCGGTATTATTAAAAGTCTCTCTCTCTCTCTCTCTCTCTCTCTCTCTCTCTCTC
>NW_026268431.1:0-2149 GCF_000697945.3 Frankliniella occidentalis | reverse complement strand
GGCGAACTTGGTTTTTGACTTTTCATACTTTTCGATTTTGGTTTTCTTATCTGAATTTCCGAAATTGTGCTTGCGTTGCGGGGATAGTAAATATTGTCCGATCGAGTTGCGATTTTTGGCATTGTGTTCTACGACCCAAATGTCCACTCTTCCGCACCCCGCCGAATCCGCGCGGAAGAAAACCCTGTTTTCAATACACCCTAATATGCACCGTGCACTCCTGGCGCCGACGTAAGCAGAACCCCCGCGCGTTATGCAACCCATTTGGCGATGTGGCTGGGGGAGGGAGGAGGGGGAGCGCCACTCCCGCGCAGTAATCAAAAGTTTTTTTTATACGTACACATTTCAAAGGAAGGGCACGGGCACCGACCGGCAGTAGGAGGGGGAGCGAAATATCACCATCCGTTCTCCCTAGTAGATGAGGTTTTTATTTCGTTTTATTTCACAAAACTAATAAGACTTTTCGACGGCGGCTTTCTAATTTTTACATTTTACATTTTATTTCCTCTAAAATTGGAATCACCTCTCTGCTTGCCGACGTGACGTGATGGTTCGACGAGCTCAGAGAGAGAAGGACCAGCCGAAGCCGCTGTGCGCTCCGCCCGCGCTCTCCCCCACACCCACGCCGAAGCTGACGCCGGAGTGGGCGTGCTCGCCCGAGCGCGCTCCCTGGTGACCCGCAGCGCTCTCCTCCACCGTCACCGTCTGCGAGCTGTACTCTGATGAGCTGGACCGTCCCGACCCGCCGCCGTAGCCGCCGCCGACACGGCTGCTCCCACCGTAGCCTCCGGTCTGTGAGACGGTCTTCTCGACTGACGAGGACCTCGAGCTAGAGCCTCCCAGGGCGTGCTCGCCACCGGTGCCGTACGATTTGGACGAGCTCTCCTTCTGGACGGAGGACGAAGACGTCCTCCCGGCGGCACCCAGGCCGCGGCCCGAGGAGCCGCCGTTGTAGCTGGACCCGGAGACGCGCTCCTCGACGGACACGCTGCTCCTGGAGCCGACCTCGGGGGGGTCGACGCGGCCGGCGGAGAGGCCGGTCTGCGTCGACTCGCTGACGGAGACGGACTTGCCAACTTTGCCGTACGATGACCCTAGACCCGAACGCAGGCCGCCGCTCTGGACGCCGGTGTAGCTAGACCCGGAGGTCTCGGAGGTCTCGGAGATCTCGGAGCTCTCGGAGCTCTTACTCAGCGAAGCTGAGCGGGAGCTGCCGAGGCCGCCGAGGCCGCCGAGGCCGCCGTAGCCGGTGCCGTAGCTGGACTCGGAGGCCTTGTCGATGGACACGGAACTGCTCGAACCGCCGTGACCGCTGCCGAGACCGACACCACCGGAGTAGCTGGTTTCGGAGGACTCCTTGGCGGAGTAGGACTTGGCAGCCACCGACTCGTGTCCCTCGCCGAAGCCTCCGCTGGTGCCGGACTCACTGACCTTTTGTTTTTGTACGACGACCGAGGACGACGATCCGACGGCAGGGTCGGAAACGCCATCGAAATCGGACTCGGACACCACCCTCTTGACGGACACTGAGCTGCTGATGCCACTGGTTCCGCGGCCAGCTCCGTGGCCGTGGCTACCTCCAACTGTCTCCTCCGTCTGCGTGACGGTTGTCTTGGAGCCGACCAGGCCGTCCTTGCCGTAGGAATGCCCTCCGGACACGCTGCTCTCCTCGACCTTGCTGAGGTGGGTGACGGACGAGCCGCCCACGCCGTCCTCGGGCTCGACGGTGTGTCCCACCTCGCTGCCCTTCTTGACCTCCTCATGCGCACCGAAACTGACTCCGAATCCCTTGCCGCCGAACGAGATGCCGAAGCCCGCCTCGGCGGGCAGGGCGGCCGCCTCGGCGGCCCGCGCGGCCACCGCCAGCAGCACAGCCAGCGTCGCGAGCTTGTTCATGGCGGCTGGATATTACGTCCCTGAGCAGTCAAACAAGAAAGTTGTCAGAGGGCGAAAGGGGACTACCTTTGAGCGACTGTTTCGCGGGAGCCCGTCGCCCGCCCTCGCCTTACGGCAATCAACCGCCCTTTTGCGCTCCTCACCCGTCTGTCGCCGCCCGAAAGAGAAACTGGACCTGCGCCCAGGTGCGAGTGAACCCCCCGGCCAAACCCCACCGGGCTTATGTAGCAACGCCCGACCTTGGACGACTCTC
>NW_026268430.1:3258-5794 GCF_000697945.3 Frankliniella occidentalis | reverse complement strand
GCAGCGGCGTGGACAGCGGCGTCAGCTGCGGGCTTGTCCCGGGCCACTTCAGCTTCTGCACGTCGAAGACGGTCACCATCCTTCTCGGCGGCGGCTACTGCATCCGTCACCAATTTTTCGGCAGCAGCCAAAGCAGCAGCTGTCGAATTACGAATAAGAGATGGCGGGGAAGTTACAACTACCTCGATGGGCGGCAAGAAGTCAACGGCAAACTCCTTGTTGTACTGGAACGCAGCAACCTTAAACTGCACTGGCACGGCCAGGCAGATGTAGATGGTCGCCTCATAGGTGGTCGGCTCCCCGTAGACAATGTCGTGGCGCGTGAGCGTCGCAGCCACAGCAGCATCCCGCAGCGGGTGGTACTCGTACGGGTGCAGGGACATGCTGAGCAGCGAGTGAGCGTGCGGTGGTGTGACCAACCGAACCAGGAGTGCGGCTGGAAGTGACGGGCGAACGAATGCGTGTGCTGGCTGTCCCTCGGCTCGGCGCCGGCCTACCCGGCCGACTTTCGGCTCGAGCTCTGCGGCCGGCAGGGTGGGGAGAGGTGTGGGGGAAGCACGCACCAGGGCCAGCACGGCCTTGAACATGCCGACAGCGGTGAAGTGCCGCCGGGTGCTCGAGCGGGAGGCTGAAGGGCCTGACGACGTGCAGGTGTTTGAGCATGGGGTGGCGCGCCCCAGCTGTCGTCCTGGCGAGCAAGCCCTTGAATATCGTTACACCGAAATTTTATTTCGTTTATGCGCCTTTTTGCGCTCTTTTGCCCTCGCGGCCCGCCTCCGGCGCTCGGTCACCGGATGGCCGCTCGTCGCCCTGGTGGGCCCCGGCGCCTAGCCGTAGCGCGCCGTCTTCGGCGTTCGTGCTGGTCCGCCTCGGGTCGGCCGCGCGCGCGCGACCGGCCAACGTCGCCGTGGGTCTCCGGTTCCACTCCCATCGCGTCATAGTTGCAGCAGGGACAGGTGCGAGGCCATAGCGGCGGCGCCCAGGAGAGGAGTGGGATTCCGGTGGCCGGGGTCGGGTCAAAACAGCGGTTCGGCCAAACAGCGGTTCGGTCAAAACCGCGTCTTTTGGAGGGGTCGGTCAGAACAGCGTTCGCCCTCGCTCGCCGTCAGCGGCAAAACAGCGACTCGGACATAACAGCGGCTCCGGTCAATACAGCGACTTTGCTGGGCGGTCAGAACAGCGTTTTTCTCGGCTGCCGCTTGCGGGTCGTAGGATTTCTCATCCATGCCAGCGGCGATACCACGCCCCTCAGCCAGCGCGGGCGGGTGGGAGTGACCGCTAGGTTACGCTGCTGGCGTGGCCCGTAGGCCAGGCGGCTGGAGGGCGGTTGCTCGTAGGTATCAGACGACGGGTTGCCTATGTGACGGGCTGGGACTGTATGCATCACACAGAATCCTCGCGACACTGAAATCACAACACAAAATAGCATTTTCTGTGTCGTGAGGATTTTGTGTGGCGATTTTCTGTGTCGTAGGGATTCTGTGAGGTTGGGGAATTGACTTTGTGTCGCGAAGATTAAGCCTTTTCGTATGTGACCCAAGTAAGACCTATTGGTCGGATCACATCGAAAAAATCATTTCGAGGTGCCCTAATGCTTACTGAAGCCGACTACTTGCGCGATTAGGGTCTAACTCAAATGGGCTCGTTGGGAGACGAGAAAAACTACCAGTCCCTTATAAAGGACAAGGGCCTTAAGGGTATAGAAAATTTGACGATCCCTAAAATGCGGACTTTTTGATCGAAATTGGTGTCATTTTGTAGGTCTCGACTCAAATGTAAGGAATATGAAAAAAAATAATCGCATTGTTGCCCTTGAGACCAGGGAAATGAGATAAACCGTCAAAAGGTTCGTCTCCTCCAATCGGCTCCGGGCCCGTTTTCGGCGGCCTCTGTGAGAAAAGTTTAGGTCGGATTTTTTTTTTTTTTTTCGAGGAGTGGGTTTATCGACTAGGAGGTTGCCTGCTCTCAACTGGAAAAAGCCGTGGTCATCAAATTGCGTCGGCAATATGGAGCCAAAAGTAAGAGAAAGCCTACAAAGAGTATGTCCCTTATAAAGGACACTGGGCCTTAGGGGGTGATGTGGATGCCAATCGCCCTCCGAGGCGCCGAATTCGATCATAAATTGATCTGTTCCCACCAATACATGTCAAATGATCAAATAGTACATGTCACTTGAGAAAAATGCGTATTGGGTCCCTGAAAATAAGAGAAACAGTGTAAAGGAGCCCTCCTCCAATCGGCTCCGGGCCCGTTTTCGGCAGCCTCTGTAAGATGAGTTTAGGTCGGAAATTTATTTTTTTCTCGAGAAATGTGTTTAACGACCAGGTGGTTGCCTGCTCTCAACTGAAAAAAGTCGTTACCATTGAATTGCGTCGGCAAAAGGGGGCCAAAAGTAAGAAATAAGCCGATTGGAGGAGGGCTTCTTTACACTGTTTCTCTTTTTTTCAGGGACCCAATACGCATTTTTCTCAAGTGACATGTACTATTTGATTATTTGACATGTATTGGTGGGAACAGATCAATTTATGATCGAATT
>NW_026268430.1:1273-1709 GCF_000697945.3 Frankliniella occidentalis | reverse complement strand
AAAAAGTGACGTCACGCGGAAGGGGGAGGGAGGGGGTGGCTTGCATATGATGTGTGCGTGATTTACGGCCCCTATGTGCCACCGGGAGTGGGAATGACGTTACTGGTCTGGTCACTCCTAAAAGCAAGGAGGTGGTTCGTGAAGATACCTTTCACCTCCCTTACCACCCGTCTAGGGCCGAAATAGTTTTGGTAATTTCTTCTGCGATGGTCAACGGAGTATGGATGATGTCCCTGGTAAACTCCCATCAATTAAAACCTACACCAAGATACCTTTCACTTCCCTTTCAACACCCGTTTTTAGCCGAAATTGTTCCTGATTTTTGCCACGGTGGTCCACGCAGTATATATGATATTCCTGGTGAACCCCAGAAATTTAAAGTTAAATCGAGATACCTTTCACCTCCCTTTCACCTGCTATTTACCATGCAAATTGG
>NW_026268430.1:630-1223 GCF_000697945.3 Frankliniella occidentalis | reverse complement strand
ATATGATATTCCTGGTGAACCCCAGAAATTTAAAGTTAAATCGAGATACCTTTCACCTCCCTTTCACCTGCTATTTACCATGCAAATTGGTCTATCTTTTTTTGCCACGCTAGTTCACGGAGTGTGAATGATGTTGCTTACCACCCTGGTAAACACCGCAGAAACAATTTCACCAGACAAATACCTGGTGAAAGGGAAGTGAAATAAGGTGCCTTGATTTAACTCGTAATTGTTGAGGGCCACCGGGAATATCATCCATAGTCCGTGGACTACCGTGGTAAGAAGCAGAAACAATTTCAGCCCGAAACGGATGGTGAAAGGGAAGTGAAAGGTATCTTGATATACGGCTGTATTGCTGGGTGTGTATTCAACTTGCAGTTGCACACTTAGCTTATTAGCGTATTAGTAAAGTACGGTGATGCACCAAGATTCACAGCTTACGGTGAAAATAAAACCGTATGCTACGGCGGTGCAGGGTTTACTAAAACACTGCATCTTGCGGTGATATTCTGTGTATGCTTTTAACAGTGTATTCTCAGAGCGACCGATCCGCTACTCTTTTGTCTTCCGCTACACTCCGCCACCACCAGATG
>NW_026268430.1:0-505 GCF_000697945.3 Frankliniella occidentalis | reverse complement strand
CGTTGCCGCCCCCTCCCTCTCCTCCCCTCGGCGTGACCAAGGCGGTTGCAGGCTACCGCCTCTCTACAGGTTGTAGAGGTTCATTCGAGGTTCATTGTTTTACGTTCAGGGAGGTATGTGCCTGACCGACTTTCAAGGCGTTTCGGACACAGCCCAGTAAATCTAGAACCTTCAAAGGTTGTCCTGGTATTACTACCAGACCGTACCACTTTGAAGTTCGAAGGCTGTGCGCTAAGATTTCACGTAATTTATAAGTCGATAACTTCGAATCGCCGCGGAAATTAATTGGCTGAGCGATAGCGAAGCCTATTACTCCAATATGAAGATCAAAAAAGTTTCGTGTCTGCCTGTGCGTGTGTTTGTCAGTCTGTAATCACCATAACTCGAGAACGGATTGAGCTAGGTACCTGAAATTGTAAGTGTAACGTGGTAATATAAGAAGCAAGAACTGTATTGATTTTTAGCCCTCTAGCTCAAAAATTGGCTGGAAACAAGCTATTTAATA
>NW_026268429.1:15404-15820 GCF_000697945.3 Frankliniella occidentalis | reverse complement strand
GGTCCAGCCCGACTCCTTTTCGATTGTATTAGGATAGTTCAACCCTCAGAAAGTCCATTCTGCAGAAGTAAGCCCTCTCTTGAATAATTGCAGGAAATCCTGCGGGCTAACTTAACACCTGGACTTCTGAGGTGAAACAATCGACGCAAAGGGTCCAGCTAGACTCCTTTTCGATTGTTCAGGATTGTTCAACCCTCAGAAAGTCCATTCTGCAGTATTTCGCCATCCCTTGAATAATTGCTGGAAATCGTGCGGGCTAACTTACCACCTGGACTTCTAAGGTGAAACAATCGACGCAAATGGTCCAGCCCGACTCCTTTTCGATTGTTCAGGATAGTTCAACCCTGAGAAAGTCCATTATGCAGAAGTAAGCCCTCCCTTGAATAATTGCAGGAAATCCTGCGGGCTAACTTAAC
>NW_026268429.1:8324-9025 GCF_000697945.3 Frankliniella occidentalis | reverse complement strand
TCTCTCTCTCTCTCTCCCGCAGAGCAGCCTCAAGGCCGCGCGGGGCGCGCCGCTCCGTGGCACGCCGACGGCGGGACGGGACGGCACGCGGGCTGAAATTCTCAGCGTGGCAAAGGCAAATGCAGCGGCCGCCATACGCCCCGCTCCGCCACGCGATGTCATACCCGACTCCATATTCATGGGCGGGGCTGGGCGGGGCAGCGGAGGAACATGTCGCTTCAGAGTGCTGCTGCTGCTGCAGCCCCGGCGCAGCCTGGGCCGACACTCAAAGCAGAGGAGGTTAGAGATATTCCAAGTCTCTCTCTCTGTCACTGCAGATGGTGGCAGCGCAGTCAGTCGGAGCGAGTGATGGGTGAGATATCCCAGCCCGCATGAGGCGTGCTGGGCTTGAGGGGTAGCCTGGCACATGGACACCTCACGGCGCCGAGCGCATGGGCCAACCCGCCAGTGCGCTACGGCATGCGGGCCAGTCTACTCTACTCAACGGGGCTGGACGACAGCCACACTGTGCGGAGAGGCTCCTGCTTGTAGTGGTGGCCCGTGTGAGCTGTGTGTAGTGTGCAGTGATGCAGTGTTCTCCCTCCAGCGGGGCCCCAACGCGCCACACCACCACCCCGACGGGGGGCCCCACTGCTGTGGGCCCCACTCGCACCGCGCGCGGCGCCGGGAACAGGCCAGGGGAAGAGGGAGTCGGGGGGGGG
>NW_026268429.1:7976-8274 GCF_000697945.3 Frankliniella occidentalis | reverse complement strand
GTCCAGCCCGACTCCTTTTCGATTGTTCAGGATAGTTCAACCCTCAGAAAGTCCATTCTGCAGAAGTAAGCCCTCCCTTGAATAATTGCAGTAATTCTAACGGCCTAACTTTACGTTTTGACTTCTGAGGTGAAACAATCGACGCAGAGGGTCCAGCTAGACTCCTTTTCGATTGTTCAGGATTGTTCAACCCTCAGAAAGTCCATTCTGCAGAAGTAAGCCCTCCCTTGAATAATTGCAGGAAATCCTGCGGGCTAACTTAACACCTGGACTTCTGAGGTGAAACAATCGACGCAAA
>NW_026268429.1:5561-6073 GCF_000697945.3 Frankliniella occidentalis | reverse complement strand
AGCGTGGGAGAAGGGGATGTTGGCTTTGGCAGCCTAGGCTGAGGTGGTGGTGGTGGTGGCGCCTGCAAGTTACCCTATCGGTTGCAACGAGACAGAGCCAGAGGGGGTGGTGACGGCCGATGATAGGGGTGGGGCGCGCAACGCGAGAGAGGGTCCACCCAATACCCACACACGACCTTGGCAAACAAACTTTGTCGCGTTGACGAAATCTCATTTGTTTATTTTCGCGGGCATGTGTGTGCAGGGCAATCCCGCCTTTTACGACGCTTGCAGATTGGGGCTGAGCACAGCATGCTCGTCTGCTCTCACGGCACGAGGCCGCTATCTCCTGTGCACCAGGGCCACGAGCAAAGGGTGCGGCGGGGCAGGGCCGTGCAGGGCGGGGTGGGCGGGGTTGCGAATGACGAATTGGAAGGAGGGCCCCACTCAGCCCCCATCGGCGCGGGGGCTGGGCTGATCAGATCCACGCTCAGGAGGAAGGTGGAGAGCAAGGGAGGGGCAGTAGGGTGAGG
>NW_026268429.1:0-500 GCF_000697945.3 Frankliniella occidentalis | reverse complement strand
CCCTGACCCCACCCCTGCCGAGCAGTGCCGAGCCCCCCTCCAGGAGGCACGCGTGGCGCCGCGCCGGCAGCGCGCCAGGAGGAGCGACTCCGCGCCAAATTATATTCCAGGGGGCTCCGATGATGGAGAAAATTGCGCCCGGAGAATATGATGAGCGCGATGACATAATTGGGCAAAAACAGCTCCGGACGGGGCGACACGCGAGCTGGGGCGCGGGCAAAACAACCCCCACATTAGTGTTATGTTCATGGCAATATTTTTTTTTGGGTGGGGGGGGGGGTGTTTGGGGGGTACGGTAAGGGATGGAAGGGGAATGGAGCAGTTCCGTCCATCGTATGTGGTCCAAGGAACAAGGGGGGGGGGGTGTTTGGGGGGTACGGTAAGGGATGGAAGGGGAATGGAGCCGTTCCGTCCATCGTATGTGGTCCAAGGAACGCGGGGGGTTGTTTGTTTGAGAAGCAAGTCGCGGGGGGAAAGCAGGGAGGGCTCTGCATAAAGTA
>NW_026268428.1:14652-15197 GCF_000697945.3 Frankliniella occidentalis | reverse complement strand
GGGCGGGGCGGGGCGAGGCGGGGCGAGGCGACCGAATTAGTAGCGAAACTGGAATGTATACCCCGCGGAATCCGCCGGAGCGCGCGAGTACTTGGTACACAAAGAAAACAAAAAAATAATAATGCTTTCGCGATTTTTGGTTGTCTTCCAAAACAAAACTGAAACAAAGATACGTGTGTCCATTTTGAATGACAGCGTGTCCACCACACTCGTGTCCAGAAAGATGTAAATCAATATTTTATTGAAATCTGTTTTTTTTTTAAACGAGTTTTGGTAAACGTGTTACAATTACCAACTCTGTACACGATTTGAATGAACAAACAGAATAGACGTAATCACACCAGGAGTCACAAGAGTGCCGATGCGTCATTGCGGAGTTGATGACAACCATACATTTTGACAGAGTAATAAAATAAGTAGATCACTGTGAAAAATATCCTCGCAAATTTACGACATCTGTTATAATTTTGATTTACAAAATATGTCGTAAATTTACGACAGCCCATTCCTGCTTGTCGGTCAATGCCAAGTCGAAAGGGAGTTCT
>NW_026268428.1:14195-14602 GCF_000697945.3 Frankliniella occidentalis | reverse complement strand
GAGGGGGGCAGCGAATGGAAACAAAGGGGCGGGTGGACTGGGGATTAAAGGAGAGAGAGAGAGAGAGAGAGAGAGGTGGGGGCGAAGGAGCGCGGCCGCGAGCAGTCAACGCTGGAGGAACGCGTAAAGTTTGTCTTTAAATTAGAAACTGTCGCGACACTTTTCGACGTTGACTTTGTCAAGTGAGGCAGCCGGATGTCAAATGATGCAAACTCGCTCTGCTCGCACGGGCTGTCGGCGGGGGCCTCCTGGCCCCCCTCACCCCACGCGAGCGCGGCGGGGCCGAGGAACAAGGATTGCCGTGGCGTGCGACACTAAAGAAATCCCTTGTCATAATACAACTTGCCTCATAAAGAAGGGAAGCAATTTTACAGACGGCGGCCGTCGCTACTTGTGGGCAGGGGGGT
>NW_026268428.1:8384-9482 GCF_000697945.3 Frankliniella occidentalis | reverse complement strand
GGGGAGGGAGGGGGGGGGAAGCTCTGGCGAATGTTAAAAGCGCAGCGCAGAGTGAGAGAGAGAGACGCCCGCAAAACGCGCGCTGCCAAAAAGTCTCGCAACCTCTCCCTCTCTTTCTCGCTACTTCTCTCTCTCTCTTTCTCTTTCTCTCTCTCTCTCTCCCCCTCTCTCCCCCTTTCTCCCTCCCTCCCTCCCTCTCTCTCTCTCTCTCTCTCTCTCTCTCTCTCCCCCCGTGTGTGTCGAGCCCTTGCTCTGGCCGGCCTCCGGTGGGGGGAGTGGCGCGCGGCGAACAACAAGGAGAGCGCAGCGATGAGTTTGAGCCGACGACCCCTCTGTGTGTGAGAGAGGGAGAGTAAGAACGAGAAAAATAAAGAGAGAGAGAGAGAGAGAGAGGCGGAGGAGGCGTTATGCCTGCAATCTCACCTGCGTTCCTGTGCGCTCGCCGGCGTTGTACTACTACACAACGGCGAGTTTTACCCCCCGGTCTCTCTCTCTCTCTCTCTCTCTCTCTCTCTCTCTCTCTCTCTCTCTCTCTCTCTCTTTCGCTCCTACAGCAGCAGTGCCCGGTGTAGCAGGCTGGGCCGCGACAACAGACTGAGCATTCCATTATAAGCCGCGCTTCCGTTCCAAGCTGTTGCGCCCCCCCCCCCTACCCCTTTTGCTTTTGCCGTGGAGCGAGCGAGGAATGAGCAAGCACGGACCTGAGAGCGAGCAAGAGTGTGTGAGAGCGAAGGTGTAAAGCAGGGGCAATGCGCGTGGCATTGCGGCGACCGAGGATTTGCCTGCGGCATCGTACCGAGCGAGCAAGCAGCGAGCAAGGAGTGAGCAAGGCGAGAGCAAGGGAGATAGTTAACGGCAGAGCTGGCGGGACAGAGAGAGGGAGCGCCAAGGCGCAGCAGCGCGCCCACTCTGTTCCATCCCGCGTCAATATTGAGGGGGGAAGCGTGATGTTGTTCGTGTGTGTGTGCGTGTGTCGCTGGCCGCAGCGCCCCCTCTTAGAGCCCCTTTAGCAGGGGAACAGCTTCATTGCAGTTTATCTCCTGGTCCACTTTAGCCGGGGCGGCGTGGTGTTGGGGGTGGGCGGAGAATAACTCGGCG
>NW_026268428.1:5121-6324 GCF_000697945.3 Frankliniella occidentalis | reverse complement strand
CGTGGCGGAGGTGGTGGGATTAATCAAACTTTCCGCGTAACGCTCACGTGCGAAAGATTCTCCCCTCGTGCGCTAAATTAGACGTCACCCGCCCCGCCCCGCCCCGCCCCGCCTACCACTACAGGGCAGGGAACAAGTAATTATCTAGGGCACCAAACCGCGGCTAATATATTGACAAACTATAGCTTGCTGGAATGGATTCTTATGAGCTCAAGCTCCAGGGCTAACAGTGTCATAGGATTAATGTATTTAGTTATTAAAATTAAAATTGTAGTGTTTTTTCGGTGTCAAATCTCATTTATACGGTTATGTATATCCCTAGGATAATTTAACGCCTAGTACAGCCAACGCTTGGAAAGTTACACGACACCTTATAATGTGCTCTCTCTCTCTCTCTCTCTCTCTCTCTCTCTCTCTCTCTCTCTCTCTCTCTCTCTCTCTCTCTCTCCTCTCCTCTGTCTCTCTCCCTCTCTCCCTCTCTCTCCCTTCTTATTTGAGGGAGGGAAATATAAAAAGGAGGGCGTACGGGGCGCGGGGTCGGGTCTTCTCTTTATTGCATAATTCGGCGCGTCTTATTTTCCCCGGGTTGGCCAGCGGGGGGCTCCGGTCGGCTTTACCTGAGGCGGCAGCACGGGTTATTATTTCAACCAAAAGCCGCACCACCTGTTTTTATTTGTCCGGCTATACTCGTTGGCCAAACACAGTGTAAAAACAAAATAATAAAAAAAAATCGTAATCTTTCTGTACGGGAATTAATTGGTCTTCATTGGGATGAAACACTAGGCGTCTTGTAAAGTAGTAAATTAATAAGATCTGTCGCGAATCGTAAAATTACGAAAGTACCACGGGGGTTAGGGTGAGGGGGGGGGGGTGCTCTTGTGGCCTGTCATCGTTGGAGGACGATCGCAGGCAAGGGCGTGTGTGAATGTGTGTGTGCGAGAGAGAGAGAGAGAGAGAGAGACATGTGTGCAGGAAGGGGGGGGGGGGTACTTACAAATTGAAACGTATCTCTAAGGAATTAGGTCGCTCGGCTTGAGCTATATTGCTCGCTCGCGCGACGCTACGCCGGAATCATGACGGTTTTCTTCATCCGTTTCCGTACGAAAAGGAAGACGGTGACGGCGCCGGCGGGCCTTTTGAATGGGTGGCAAGGTTAATGTGGCCGCCAAAACTCATCAGGCGGCCGCGGTGCGACCCCACCCT
>NW_026268428.1:0-716 GCF_000697945.3 Frankliniella occidentalis | reverse complement strand
GGGGGGGAGGAGGGGAGGGGAGACGCTGCTGGCGGCCGTGTTATCAAATCGCCCGCGGAGGACCTGGAGAAGGGGGGGGGGGGTCAGCAGAGCGACATGTAACGTCGCCGGGAGGGCCGGTTTAAATAAATCTGGGATGACATTATCTTCTGCTGCTGCTGCTGGGGGGGACGTGGTGCAATACCCGTCCATTCCGTCCTGGTGAGGTGACTCGACCTACCTCGGGCTCTACTACTTACCCCACGCTGTTACATTCTTAGAAACATATAATAGTTTGTAAGCTGAAACAGCATTTGTCTGCTTTGTATTACAGCAAATGCTTTTGTAATGCATACTCTCTGCTTGATCGTTTCCAAGCTAAATTTAAGTCAAAAGTGGTAAAAATCCCTGTTTGTTTCGCCCGCTGCAGCCAGCCGCTAACCGCCGCTCTGTCTGCACAGCGCCACCTGTATTCCCGAATTTCCGACGCGCGCTCGCCGCAAAAGGATAGGGAAACCAAAGAACGGTATGGCGCCGTCGCTGCAACGTGGCTTTGGCTTATTTGGTGTGTGATTTGAATTCACTCGCTGCCGCCGTCTTCGGTCGCGCAGCCTGTCGCCGTCGTTAAAGAGCTCATTAGAAAACTCGCCGTAAAAATTTAGTAGCGGAGCGGCTCGGGCCGTTCGGAGCGTGGGGTGGGAGGGGGGGGCGAAGGGGGGGGAGGGGGGAGGGGTTAA
>NW_026268427.1:26842-27313 GCF_000697945.3 Frankliniella occidentalis | reverse complement strand
CCCCCCCAGCTTTCCGTTTGGGAAGGACCGTAATTAAATACAAATACATTCCCCGACCGGGCTCCCTGCAGCGCCGCGGGGCCGGTCTCCTCCTCTTGCCGGATCTGTTTGCGCAAACGGTTTGCCAGCAAAGCACAACGACGACGGTTTTCCCCGTGGTTTGTGCGCCGTGTGGTTTGCGTAGTATTTTCGCTATGGTTTCAGCAGCTAGGAGGACGCGCTTTAGGTTTGCTGCGCGGGTGGGGGCGTTATTTGCGAGGGGGGTAGGGGGTTAGGGGTAGAGAGGGGGGATTTCCGCCATCTTTCTCTCAACTCTCGCTTCGCCCCGAGGACACCGCCAACGCCAACCGCCGCCACCCCATAGCAATAACGGCTGTTGACGGGTAAATTATAGCAGTAGTTGTGACGTGACTTTCGCTATCAATGGCGGGGCGTGGCGGGGCGTGGCGGGGCGTGGCGGGGCGTGGCGGG
>NW_026268427.1:15960-16927 GCF_000697945.3 Frankliniella occidentalis | reverse complement strand
GGGGCGAGGGCCGGAATGAGGGCTTGTCCGGAGCTATACGGGTGCGACGCCCACCTCCTCAGCGAGCGGCGCCAACACCTCCCTCCCTCCTCCCTCTCCACCCACAGCCGGGGGAAAGCACATCCTCTGCGTCAACACTGCGCGGCAGTTGTCGTTGCGCGGGCAAATAATGTTTAAATCTCCCGTCCCCGTCGATGACTGTCATGAAATCAAACCCTTCAGCTCGTAAATATTCTTATTTCGGAAAATTAAATAAATACATATGATGTGGTTTCCAACGGTTTCTAAACTCTGCGGCCTCCTATAATTCTGAGGTTCTTGGTGTAATGTTCTTGTGGCACTTGAACCATCACAACCACAGCAATCCTCTAAAAATGACAGCCTTAGGTAATTTCGCATTCTTCATTTGGGAATCCCTCTAGAGCATTTCCAACCACTGTGCCCCCCCCTTCTCTCTCTCTCTCTCTCTCTCTCTCTCTCGAAACCGCCGGGCGGCAAGAGCTAACAACACCGAGTTACACTCTGGTAAGCCAAATGGGCAACGGCAACACCCAGGAAAATCCTATTTTTATACAAGATTGTATACAAGTAAATTGGTTTTATTTCAATAATATTTTCGCATGATGATCCAAGTAAAAAATTGTACTTGTGCCTCGACTTGTGAAAATATACGAGGACAAATAATATACTTCAACCATGTAAACGGTTTGAAACTTGGCAAAGTTTTCAACTCAGTCGCTGTGCACTTTGTAAGTGTGCAACTTCACTATTTGAACACTTCCGTTTTGATTTTGCGTGCTAAGTGTTCAACACAGGAGTTTCTCCATTACCGAGTTAAACACTTGCACTTGAACGATTCCAAGTATTGCGCAAAAGTCATATATACTTTGGTTTTATCAGAGTGTAAAAGTGAACCGCGCACTTCGCATTTCTGGCGGGTGCAACGACGATGGCTCGCTCCCCCCCC
>NW_026268427.1:12148-12900 GCF_000697945.3 Frankliniella occidentalis | reverse complement strand
TTTCCGCTTTCCTCTGGCCGGGCGGTGATTCCTCCCCGACCGCCTCCCGACAACGTCACCCCTCCGCTTTGGCGTAGCGCCGGGTGTAATATCCTCATCACCTCGTCCAGCTCAACATTCCATTCACCTCCCCCCCCCTCAACCCTCTATCTCCTCACTGTTATAATACCTTGCCAATTAATTTCTTTAGTGAACGTGTTGAAAAAAAAAAGTTTTTAAAACACTGGAACCAAAGGTAGGAGTCGACACGACACCCTTTAGTGCCTTTATGGAGGCACACTAGAATAGCACCTATAAAAACTAAAATTTAGCTCCTTTACTTTGCTAGGACGGCCATGACTGTGCACTAAGGCCAAGTGTATGTATTTCCGTATGAACGGCTGCGAAAATTCGCATTTTGTATTACGGGATCACCAATGTTCCAAACTTCGTTTCCCCCACACCCAGTTAGTAGCAAGGCCTTTGGTTTTCACTGCGCAGCTCACAGACATTTTATAGCTCTAATGCGAAACGCTTTCTGCAGCGAGGATTACGCGACATAGCGCTCTTCGAGGCAGCATCCGTTGCCGTAAAAGGAAACGGCTGCGCCAGCAGCCCATCCATGCGCCGGCATATCATAACAGCTGCTCAGTCCGTAAGTGGCGAGCCTCTGGACTCGGTTTATGCAGGGCACCAATGTCTCCGTGACGGTCCCTCCGTGTCGTCAGGAAGCCTTTCTCCCACCCGCAACCCATCCACCCTCACTCCCTCCT
>NW_026268427.1:6026-7238 GCF_000697945.3 Frankliniella occidentalis | reverse complement strand
GGGGGGGGGGCGCAGTCTGTAATGATTACCCGGCTGCTACCTGTGTCGGCCGATAATGATTTCCGAACGTTGTGACCTGTATCGACCGATAATGATTGCCAAAACCTGTATCGAAATCGGCCGATGGTGATTGCCCAATGCTCATGGCAGCCTAGGGCTGTCACCTGTATGGTTCGATAATGATCGTCTTTGCTGTATCGATATGTATCGATGGTGATGATGATGATACGAATATTGATACTCTCCACGCCCCTGCATCTCACTGAAAATGCTAGAGTCAGATATCTTATTCTCAGGAGAGCGAGATGAGTGACACAAAAAATCTCACTCTCCTGAGAGTAAGATATCTGACTCTAACTGAATTTGAGTCATGATTTGCGATCCTCACCTAATGAGAGTGATGTTCCCCACTGCAATGGGGCGAGTTCAGGGAAATCTCCGAGATGGGTCCATTCTGAGCCAGCCGACCTCCCACCACGACTAGGTAGTCCAGTTCACCTCTCTCCCGGTTCAGCGATGGCGCAAAACGTCCGGGTGCAGGGCCAGGGATTACTTGTTTGGGTTACGTTGGTGAGAGGTCGGCTGGGTCAGCATGGACCCAAAGTGTCGCCCTGCACCCGGACGTTTGGCGCCACCGCCGAACCGGGAGAGGGTGACCAGTCGAGCTTCTGATACAGTACGAGAAAATTCAAACCCAAAAACGAATACTTTGGCGACGAGTATTAGAACCCCCGACTTACAGTTCAAACGTTGCAGCGATATCAAAGAGCCAGGAGGCCGGTCTCGAAACGTCAGGTGAGAGGGTGTCGTGATGGAACCGGTTCTTCTCCCGCTCAAGCTACTGCGCTGACTCGTGCCTTGAGCCTAGCTCGCCCGGCCACTCGCACTGTGGCGCCGTAGCCGCGCCGGTAGAGAGTCGGCCCCGTGCGCTACAAGTCAGGGGTTCGAATCTCCGATCCCAGCTACATTTTTCTGAAACGATCGAACTCTTGGAGTTGAACTTAAACCCGTCATTTCAACGGGGCATCTTCGTGGATGAACGAACGGTCTAGTGGATAACGCTGTCCCACTGACCGGGGGTGACGATGACTCGGCACTGGGGTCCCATTAGGGGCAAAGGTTCGACCCTCGGCGAAAGCGTGCCGAGTAAGGGCCATCCCAGCCACAGCGGGAGTGGTAACCCGTGTGGAATTGATAAGTCCTTAGAATCTG
>NW_026268427.1:0-351 GCF_000697945.3 Frankliniella occidentalis | reverse complement strand
AGCTGTGTGAGTGGGTCGGCAAGCGGAGGTTAATACATCAGGCCGGGCTTTCATTAAAACTTTTCAAGAGCAACCATCATTTCCACTTCCACCTCAGACCAGACCGACCCCCTTTTTCCCCCTCCGCTACCGCAGCCGTACTGCGATCTCTCCCCGGCGAGCGCCTGTCAGACCGAGGATAGGCAAACCGCCGGCACTCGCGCGCTCAACTGCCTACCCATCAGGCGTTTCACAAACGGGCCCTCTTTTTGCTCCGCTCCGCTCCGCGCTTATTTCTTTCTTTTTGTTGCATTTGGAGGGGGGGGAGGGAGAGAGAAAGAGAGAGGGAGAGAGAGAGCGAGCGAGAGAGAC
>NW_026268426.1:18334-19203 GCF_000697945.3 Frankliniella occidentalis | reverse complement strand
ACAACTATCTTTCTCCCCCACCCCCCATTAACTCACAAAAAGTCTTTCTGGGAGGCAAGGCGTGGCTGAGGAAGGAAGAGGGCGGGCAGCAGACGAAACGAGACTAGGCATAAGACGGGCACGACAGGCACGTCAAAACCCTAACCGGAAGTCGACAGCCACGTCAAACCAGCGCCCGGAAGTAGGCATGCAGTCGATAATACCATGGGCTCGCAGACAGAGTAGTGCC
Source organism: Frankliniella occidentalis (assembly GCF_000697945.3). Lineage (NCBI taxonomy): Eukaryota > Metazoa > Arthropoda > Insecta > Thysanoptera > Thripidae > Frankliniella > Frankliniella occidentalis. Next base: position 18,974 of record NW_026268426.1, on the reverse strand, counting down.
GAGCAGTTTAGTACGATATGGTAGGGCGTGTGTATGTGTGTGTGGGGGGGGGGGGGAGTGGGAGGGTCCCGTCGCATCGAATGTCAGACAGCAACAACTTTTCCCGCCCGACCCCGACAGCCCGTCCCGCACGTCTATCCCGGGCAGCCCTGGTCTGCCATAGCAGCGTCCCACAGCAGATCGCGGTGGCGGCGCGGCGCGACGAGCCGTCAAGGTCGAAACCGTCCAAAACAACGTTCTCATTATTTTAAAAATTGATGGAAAACTCGAGGTGTTTGGCGGCGCCGCCGTCTGCCAGTTGCCGTCCCGTCCTCTCCCGGGCACCGGTGGTCGACGTTTTATACCTCACCGGGGCTCGGCTCGCGCGCGACCCACACCCCCGACGACCCGCCGGCCCGAGCCCTTAGGGGGGCACGCATAAAACAGTATAAGTCTTCGTCTTCTAGACCCTCCCCCCCCCCTTCTACTCCTTCTCCCGCCTTCATCTCTCTCTCTTCGCAGCAAGCTCATCCATCCACCAGGTCAGCTGACCTCTGCGCCCTTCGCGAGCAGGCTAGTCTCACAGCCCTTTGCCATACACCTGAATAAGCGCGGCGGCGGTGGCGGAGGGGGCGGGCTCGAGACAATGCACCAAGTAGGG
>NW_026268426.1:14125-14949 GCF_000697945.3 Frankliniella occidentalis | reverse complement strand
GCCGGACAGGACAGAGGAGGGCCGAGCCGGGCCGAGAGAGTGAGCACAAAAGAGTCGCGCGGGGTGTACAACGGCCCGCGCCTCAGCTCCAGCTCGAAGGGTTCGCCAGGCTGGTGGGGCGCTGCTGCCTGGGGCGCCTCCGTGCCAGGACGCACAGGGCTGCACACTGGAACGCACATGCTTTTCCGGGCCAGCGACGGCTGGCGCCCCCCTAACTGCTGTACCCGTGTGTGTGTGTAGGTGTGTGTGTGCCCGCGCACGTGTGTGTGTATGTGTTTGGTGTCTTGCCATTGCTCTCTGTCTCCCCCCTCTCCCTCATGGTCTTGCTCTCTCCCCCCTCTCCCTCTCTCTCCTTCTCTTTCTCTCTCTCCCTCTCTCTGTCCTTCTTTCTATCAATCTCGCTCTCTCGCACAGACCCACAACACACACACACACACGTACGCACAGCACACACTGCAGCCCGGAATGTGTGTACTGCCGCGCTGTCTGCGCGCGGCGGGTAAACTTTGGGGATAAAAGAGGAGGGAAGAATAATAAATAAAGCGCAGGGGGAGCGAGAGTTAGTTGTTTGGCAGAGTCCTGACGCGAAATGATCAGGCGGGGCGCGGGAGCGACGGCCGGCCGGGTCGAGGGTCGAGCAGTGGACCCAAGCGGACCCAAGCTAAGCGGACCCAGGCGGACCAAAGCGGACCCAAGCGGACCCAAGCGGACCAGGCGGACCAGGCGGGTCTGCCCGCGCGCCGCCAGCCTCTCGCTCGCAATACTCGGACTTTGGTCTCCTGGATTTAATTGCTTTAAAAGTGTGAGAGACGGTGGGTAGAGCG
>NW_026268426.1:7879-8635 GCF_000697945.3 Frankliniella occidentalis | reverse complement strand
CAACCCCCCTCCTCAACCCCACGGAAAGGGGTCATCGCCCGTTCCTCACGACCCCCTCCCCCCAAGATCCGCTTCTGCCAAAGCGCAAGCCTCTGGCCTTTCTAATTTCCTGATGGCCATGGAAGAAAAAGGAACCTCTCTCCTAAATCCACGACCTCGATAAGGTTCTCATGTAGGTCTCCGCGGAGGGGTGAAAAGAAAATGGACGAGGCAGCGGGCGGGCTTGCGATCGGCCGGGTTGATGGCTCTTGAGGCCGGTCTACGGCGATGATACTCGTCCCTCTCATCCTCCCTCCAGTCCTCCGCTCCAGCACTGAAAAACAAGGACTAGACGAGGGGGTGGGGGGGAGGAGCAGGCCGACCCCTCGTGCCGCATTGTCTTGGCTCAGACCTTTTGTCTCTCTGTTGCAGCCGCTGCAGCTGCTGCAGTGGGAGGAGGAGGCGCCGTGGGCGATGCTGCCGCTGCTGCTGCCGCTGCTGACGTCGCCGTCGCTGCGGGAGGCCCCACAGCCCGCCACCATGGAGGGGCGCGCGAGCGGCGGGGGGCCGGCCGACCCCTCCTGCTGCAGCACGATCACGACCGTCGCCGCCACCGGGACCGCCGCCGTCGTCGACGTCCTCGGCGCCCCCGCCACGCCCCACAGCGCCACCGCCCAGCACAGGTGCGTTTCCTCCAAAGCCGCGAGCCGCCGCTGCTGCGTGTTAAAAGGACGGCGAAAGACCGCGATGAATATTTCAGGGGGAGCAGGGGGCGGG
>NW_026268426.1:2616-3319 GCF_000697945.3 Frankliniella occidentalis | reverse complement strand
GCTCGGCGCGGCCCAGGCCCAGGCACGCGTGTCTATCGCCGGGCCTATCCATCGCGTGCTCGGGCGTGGCGTGGCGCGGCGCGCACATCGCGTGTCGCCCCGCTGTTGCTGGCGCCGCCCGGCCGACGGGGGGTTGGGGGTGGTTGTGGCGGAGAGTGCGGGGGTGAAGCAGGTTGTGCTGAGGTCGGCCGGACCGGGGCCGGCGCCGTGGTGGTGGAGGAGGTGGTGGCCGCGGTGGTGGTGGCGGCTGCACTGCGGGTCGGGTGGCGCCGCGGGGCCGCGCTGTGGTTGGAGCCGGCGGCGGCGGGGGAGGGAGGGGAGGGGAAGGAAGGGGCAGGTGAAAGGCATCCCCGTTGAGGGTGGCTTTAATCTCAGGCCGCGGGGCCTCCCCGCCCCGACCCGGCGCCGCCTGAGCGACAACGCCGAGCATGAGGCATGCGGAAGGAGGGGGCGAGCGGGCCGGGCGGGGTGGGGGGAGGGGGAGTGAGTAAAGTGCCGAGAAATATCGCAAACGGCCCCTCGAGCAAAGGGGGCGCGGGCGGGGGGCTGGTGGCGCCCGGCTTTCGCCAACTCGGAGCCCACGCACCACCGCACACCTTCAAAGAATTCCGCTCCCGCCCTGCCTCCCCGAAGTAGTCCTGAAGGCGCTACTCTACCATCACCGACATCACCTCCCCCGCCGTCGTGCCCCGAGAGTGCCCCC
>NW_026268426.1:0-1091 GCF_000697945.3 Frankliniella occidentalis | reverse complement strand
GTCTCGAGCCATAGCGGGAGAGAGGCCCCTCCCTAGAATAATTCCGTCATCTATTCCCGTTCGTGTAAAATCTGTAAGCGAAAGAGCGACGGTGGGGTTAAGGAGTGGGGTGCCCCCCCCCCTTCCTCCTGGTGGTGGGATGGCCCCCGGCCGAGCCATAGCGGTGGACAAAACACTCTGCAGTAGGTTGAGAGAACGTTTGGGACCCGGAGCACTCTCCCCCTTATGCAAATCCCGCACGCGTCCTCCGCTGCGGCGAGCACGCAGATAAAACGAAAAAAAAAACAGCAACAACTGAAAACACATCGGAACGGGATTTATTTGACTACCACTGTACGTGCCTGCTGCCCTTGTGAGCCCGGGGAGGGGCCCTCTTCGTTTGGGGGAGAGGGGGAGAGAGGGGGGAGGTTAAATCAGTATTAATGGGAGTGTCGAGGTGGTAGTTTTTCCTGCTCTTCGCTCTGCTCCTCTCCGGCGCAGTGCATACTTGAATTCTCATTAGGAGGCCTCGCCGCCGCCGGCCCGCTGTGCTGGAGATGGCACCGCACTCTGCCCCTCCACGCTCCCCACCTCAATCCGGCCTCATTCTCTATCCCGCCTTGGCCAGCATTCCTTTATATTACTCCTCTACCCCCCTGAGGAGGATGAGAAATTTACCGAGCGCAGCCGGGCGGGCGGGCGGGCGGGCGGGCGTGCTGCTGTGCCTCCACCGGGTGAGGAAGGAAGAAGAGAGAAAATGGAAGAATTCCGTGCGTCCCGGCCAGCCCCGGCCAGCCCCCTCGGAGCCGGAGAAATATTTTCATAAGTCCGGCCGAGAGTTGCCGATCCGCGGGGGGATTGGCAGGTGTTTCGCCCTCCTCACCCCTCCTACTCGAGCCGACCTCCCCCCCCCCCTTTCTCTCCGCCCCCGGGGGATGGAGGGTTGCAGACTACACTATGGTGCTATGGTTGTGTAACGTTCTCTCTCTCTACGCTTTCCGGTTGCCGGTCCGGTACAGCGCCCCAAGGCGATCATGCCGTACGTCCCTGGCTTCGAGGAGGACGGCTTCCTACGCAGTCTCGCGCCCCTCGAGCCCAAGGAGATCGAGCTC
>NW_026268425.1:13202-13519 GCF_000697945.3 Frankliniella occidentalis | reverse complement strand
GAGTGTTTAGGAAGAACTTTTCACATACAAGTGTGGGAATTTTGCTATTTTTATCTTGAAAATTTCCGACAACGCTATAGTAAAATTACAGTTCATGATTTTTGGACACATCAGTCCTGCTGCTTGGGTACAATTATTCAGCAGTCTCGTTGCCCTGCTGGGGCCTCAAAGGAATCATATTGTGTCGAGAGTGCTTCTCAAGAGAAATGAAATATATCAAAATAGGGCACAGAGTTTAATATCATTCCCGAAATCATAACATGCATTTAGAAATCCCTTACGCCAAGGGCAGGTGGCCGCCGCCCGCACCTGGCCTC
>NW_026268425.1:7963-8587 GCF_000697945.3 Frankliniella occidentalis | reverse complement strand
CGAGACCCAGTCGCACCTCACTTCCGACGCCACTGGTCACAGTTATGTGTTTACCAAAACAAATCAACCAGGTATTTTGATATATAGAAACCAGACTTCCCAGTATCAAGCTTTTCTAGTGGACTTCCAAATCCATTCTATTGCATAGTAATTACTCTAGTTCAATTTTTGCTAAAAGTACCTGTCGTAGAGGGGGGTGCGCAAGGGATTTGAACTCTGGTGGTGATTAGAGCGACCCAACCAGACCAGGCCGTGGTTTAAAGTTTGGCTGGCAGAAAGGGTTGAGGGTCGGGTTGGGGTACTTCACTGAACAAAAATTGAGGTACGCCCTGTTTAAAAAATAAGGGAAAAAAAGAAAAAAATCAGTAAAAGTCAAAGGAAAAAACTGAAAAAAAAATCAGATAAAATCAGAAATTAAAAAGAAAATCAAGGCAAAATCAATCAGAGATAGTACGAAAATTGGGTGTGTGCTTGAATTTATAGTGAAGTAACCCTCGAGGGAAGCCGAGGGGAGGGGGAGGGGGGGTGTACAGTAGGTTGCCTAAATGCACATACAGGGATCTTGAGACAAATTTTTTATCCCTTAGACATCTCACTATAGAGACGGAATCGGACGGAATAATT
>NW_026268425.1:7344-7913 GCF_000697945.3 Frankliniella occidentalis | reverse complement strand
CTGGAGACGCCCGGTCAGTCGCGAGCTCGGATTCACCATGTCGGATGTGAAGTAGGACCCATATGGTCACAATTTAAACCCAAGACGTCTCCTCTGACCCCACTGTGTCAGCACGGCAGAGCCAACAAGATAGCCGGTCGCCGCGCGCCAATATTGAGCCCGCTCAGAAAATCACGATGCGCGTCGGGTAAACGTTATCACACAAAGCCCAAACTTTGCACAGGGCCTCTGCTAGGTCCAATCTTTCATTTGAGGTGCCGACCTCCAAAATCGCCGACTTCGAACACCAAATTGGAATGGCCTATTCTCCGGGGCGTGCTTCTGAATAAATATAATTAAGGCTCAAATAAGGAACTCGTCGAACCTCACTTGACTTTTGAATATTGTCATATTGTTTCACATAAAATGATGGTCAGGTCCTGAAAGTTCATCCTGGGGACGTTCCTTCCGGGATGTGACAATCACCTCGCATTCAGGACGTACTGGTGGGAGGTGCGTATCTTCTGCTCAGGGTCTAAAATATGTTGCATTCTGTAGTACTGTGGGACGTCCCACATCCCAACCGGGTT
>NW_026268425.1:328-725 GCF_000697945.3 Frankliniella occidentalis | reverse complement strand
ACAGACACGAGGTCGTTTGCATAAGCCCGCTGGATAGCTTTTTCAAAGCAGAAGGGCGGGCTAAAAAATGAACCCGCGCGTTCAGGCTTACAAATCACGAGATTGTATATTGCTGTTCAAACAGCCTTAAAACTTGACTTTTTCCCATTGTTTTCAATATATCCACCTCTAGGGCCGCAACAGTAAAAGATACGGCTAATCCGAGGGTAGTTCCTGATTCAGAATGTGTTGTCTTGGGAAGGTACTTTCTCTGACATTTTACGATTGGATGCCTCCTTGTACGTCTTTATGTGATGTGCAACGTGGTCATTTTCGACGTATTTTCGTCGAAAAAAGCACTCCAGCAGGACAAAATGCAACAGGTGGTGTTGAACGATCTCCCGCCTTCCCCCCCTGC
>NW_026268425.1:0-222 GCF_000697945.3 Frankliniella occidentalis | reverse complement strand
AGGTTCACTCCTAGAAAACGAAACGCCTACGGCAAATCCTGGCAACCAACCCTAAGGGGCTGAAAGGGGGTATCAAAGAAACGGGGGTAGGTCAAAAAAGTCAGACAAAAATATTTCTTTTATGAGCTCCTAAGGGGTAACTCGTCAAAGTAGAGCCCTACGGGCGAAAATTTCGTCCGTTTTGCTCTATCTCTCACCGTTTAGGCGCTAGAGGGAGTTTCT
>NW_026268424.1:10822-11713 GCF_000697945.3 Frankliniella occidentalis | reverse complement strand
CCTATCAGCCGGAGCTTTCCATCATACACCAGAGAGTAAGGGCGGTGCTATAGATTGTGTGTAACTTTCTTTTTCCATGTGCACCTATATCAAAAAGAACTTTTCCTAATACTGATGCAAACTCGTTGACGCACATAGGTAAGACTACAGTTTCGAATATATATTGCAATTCGGGATGCGTCTGCGAGTAGAGTTCCGGGTCGTTTCATCAAAAGCCGTGAGCGCGCGAGCATAGTTTTGCAAAGGGCAGATTTCCGCTTCAGGCTCCTCTGGGTTGCTCTTCATGCATCCATGAAGTATTAGGTGGGAAGGAGGGTGGGTGGTTGGGGAGTTAGAGAGGGATAAGAGAGAGAGAGAGAGAGAGAGAGAGAGAGAGAGAGAGAGAGAGAGAGAGAGAGAGCACTGAGCGCGGAGAGACCCTCCATGCCGGCAGTAGTTGTGCGTCCTCCGAGTTCTCGTTCGCAGAAAATGAATGAATTTCAACCCTAGAACGCGAGCGGCGTTTCCGCCTTACTAAAATTTTACCTTAGCAACAGCATAGGAATGGTGTTTATACACCGTTAGGTGAATGAAGATAGGAAAAGAATCGGAATTACTTTGTGATCTAAATGTTGTGTTGTATTTGCACGTAGATTTAAAAGATTGTTCTCAATGGGTAAGAAATATAGCCCTACTTGACTTTCGTAAAACAGATATAACTCCAGGCAAGAATGGGAAATGTGTTGCTCCGCGGTCTTATCCGAGTAATTTCATTACTTTTCTAAAATCGCCCGGTGGTGTGCGCACAGGTCAGGAGTTTCTGCGAAGCAGCTCAGCAAGCTGCTGTGGAGGAGGCGAGAGGCGAGAGGCGAGAGGAGAGGCGAGAGGAGAGAGAGAGAGAGAGAGAGGGGG
>NW_026268424.1:5023-5692 GCF_000697945.3 Frankliniella occidentalis | reverse complement strand
GGGGGTTCTACGTGCCGGCCGGGGGGCTGATCCTGGCAACGGGCCAAATATTCGCTCCCGCCCGCTGATTTGCACGCTCCAACCTACCCCACAGGCAGACACCCTTTTGTCCGTGGCGGTGGCGGCGGAGGGGGTGGTGGCGGGTGGCCTTCGGGATCTCGCCTTCACCATCGAGATCAACGTAAAAACCCCCGACCCACGCAAAATCCGAGAATGTTTGGCCAGCGCATAAGGGGGGCGGGGAGGTAAAAATAAAAGCCGACGTTGTTTTTATTGAACAGTTTCTGCGGATTCGTTCGTGGAAAAAAGAGAGGGGTTGAATAATAAAGACTCTTGTTGGCGCTCGCGCTGCTCGAGTTCACCGGCTCCTCCGAGGTTCTACCGAGGGGGAAATCACTTGCGAAATAGTTCGTACACCTTTCCGCGAAATAGTCCGAAATAAAGGCGAAATAGAGGCGAAATAGAGCGAAATAAAGACGAAATATGCGCGAAATAGTCGGTGAAATAGTCGCGAGATACCCCTGAAATACTCCGAAATAGCGCGAAATAGCCTAAAATAATCCGAAATAGGCGGGAAATAGCCGAAATGGCATAAGAAATAACCGAAATGGTAGGAGAAATACCACGAAATAGTAGGGGGGGCAGAGGAACAGACCAAATCCTCGTCCC
>NW_026268424.1:2256-3370 GCF_000697945.3 Frankliniella occidentalis | reverse complement strand
GGAGGGGGGAGGAGGAAATAAAGGGTGGGAGAAGGGAGGGGTAGGGGGCAGCTGGAGAGGCACTCACGGCACGCCAAATCCGCACAAAGTGGGCGTGAGACTGCTCGGGGGAGGGTTCGGGCCCTGGAAGGCGTGCGGGAGAGAGCGAAAGAGAGAGAGCGCGCGCGAGAGAGATGCCACTCCCTTCATTCTCGCAACCGCGACGGGGACACTATCGCGGCCAACCCCCTCCACCAAGCTATTGCTGACCGTATGGTTCTCCCTTTCCATTTAAATTCTCCTCTCTCTCTCTCTCCTCTCTCTCCCTCTTCTCTCACTCTCTGAAACACGCAAACTGGCACACAACGTTCACGCAGCGAAGAACCGCAGAAGTACAAGCACCGCTTCCCAAACGCGAAAGTTTTATTTCGCTCGCCACTTTCCGCAAAAAAACACACACACACGCCCTCTGCTCCGGGTTCATAGAAGGGAAACACACGCGAGCAGGCTGTCGGAATCACACACAGGCACCGAAGGTTAGGCGCGGCCGGGCGGGGGAGTTTGCTCTGCAAACAAAAAGTAAAACTTTTCCCTATACGCCGCTCGCCCCCGCCCGTGTCCCACTCTCTGCTCACCGCGCCACTCAGAATGTCATCGGGGTGACGGACCCAATACCCAAGGTACACACAGGCGGACGGGCGGGCGAACGGACACACACACACACACACACAATATCAATACTTCCCGTCCGATTCGAGATGCACCGCGGACAAGCCAGCTCTGCTCCTACAGCTCGGCGCTCGCACTGTGTCAAACCATATAATTGGCACACTTCAGTCGTGGAGTCGTGTATAAAGTATGTCATCATACCACATTCGGATTATTTTTTTTCCGCGGCAAAGCTCATGTTTGGATTTGGAGCTGTGCGAGGAATACCAGCTTTAGGTGAAAACTATGTTCTGTCACAAAAACATTTAGCTATCTAGCTAAAAGTTCGGGTGTTTAGGTAAACATTGCCAAGTTTTTAGCTGCACAGCTAAATAATTAAAAATCTGTCATTTAGCAATTAGTCTACACAGATCATCATTTTGTTTTAAGGTGCACTTCTCCCCCTGGGTATAAGGTAACTTAAGTT
>NW_026268424.1:712-1070 GCF_000697945.3 Frankliniella occidentalis | reverse complement strand
GCTCTCTGCACACACACACACACACACACACGGCGAGAGGGGAGGGGTGACTGATGTGTGCACACATTCACTCATTCTCACTCGCACACGTCTCTGCAGTCGTCGCCATGCAGCAGAAGGCGTCAGCCTGATGAGATGGCGGGGTCGTGCGAGAAAGTTGGAGGGAGAGAGAGAGGGGGGGGGGGATAGATGCAATGAATGCCCGAAGATGGATGAAGAGGGATTGTTTATGCGAGTGCACGGCGTGTTTGTGAGCGTGTGTGTGCGGAAGAGAGAGAAAGAGATAGGGAGAGGGAGAGGGAGAGGGAGAGGGAGAGAGGGAGAGGTTATCGCTTTAATACGATTATTTTTGTGCCGC
>NW_026268424.1:0-662 GCF_000697945.3 Frankliniella occidentalis | reverse complement strand
ACGGCAGTGAGGAACCCCGCAGGACCGCCAGCTCAACGCCCCAGCGCCGCGGTGCTTCGCGCTCCGACTCTTCTCGGAGGTCCGAGCGCCTGCCACGCCCACAAACAGCAGCCGACGAGAAGGTAGGGGGGTGCATCGGGTTGGCTTCGTGATGCAGAGTATATGAGTTTTCTTTGAATTTGTGTTCTCCATCACCCCGCGAGGTATTCGCCGGAACCACCGCCTGCTCCTCCTGCGTGCCTTACTTTCGCATTCAGCAGTTCGACCAACAAAAAGTAAAAGCAATAAAAAAAAAAAACAAGTTAAAATTTATGCGCACATTCTTTCAAAATGGTGATTCACACGGATATGCATAGTTGTCCGCGCTGGAACACGGTAAAACTCTTACTAAAACCTAAGTCCATGCATTGTCAAAATTGTCCCAAAGAATTCCTGACGTTACGGCATTTTACACAAGGATTTCTATATTTTTAGTTTCAAAGTGGGAGACGGGCGAATACGGTTTAGAAGTGTACAATCATGGTTTGTCGAGTGCCTCGCAAATGTCTACTCTGCTCGTCACTCGACAGCAGCACTAGGTTGCCATGAGGTGCCGCAGGCTCCTTACCACAATGTGGCGCGGGGCGTGGCGGGGCGTGGCGGGGCGTGGCGGGGCGTGGCGG
>NW_026268423.1:8761-10727 GCF_000697945.3 Frankliniella occidentalis | reverse complement strand
CAGGCCAAGCAGGCCCGGCCCCTGCCGAACGGAGTTGCCGGCGCAGCGAAGCGAAGCTGGCAACTTCGTTTGGCGGAAGGGCGGGCCTGCTTGTTTAAGACGATAAACACTAATTTGATGTCAAGGCCACCCGGATGCACTAGGGGTGTCATCGCGAACCTTCAGAGCTTCAGGATGACGCCCCTCCGACCGTTCCGGATTTTACTCAAATTTTACGTCAGGGAGATTTCGACTACGCTGAGCTCGAATTCGGTGTTGATGCGGTCCGGGCACTCCATCGGAAGAATAGAGACCACCTGGGCACCCCGACAACGCCGCCTAGGATCGTTCCCGGATGTGAGACGCGGCTTATTCGGCTTCTTTCGCATATTCGCTGCCAGAGACCGCGACTTCCGCTAGCAGAGAGTACATAGTACATCTCACACGAGTAAAGAGCGCAGTGCTCTCCTGCCAGCGTGCAATACGTGGTAAAGATTCGTGACTTCGCCACTAGAGGCCGCCACAGTTCCTCACAACGCGTGCACCGCCTGGCGGGCTAGCGCGGAGTGGTCGTGGTTCTTGACTTCGCCGCTAGAGGCCGCCAGTGTTCCTGACCACGCGTGCAGCGCCTGGCAGGCTGGTGCCGAGTGGTGGAGGTTCGTGACTTCGCCGCTAGAGAGCGCTACGTTAGCGGCGCGTAAAGACGACGCGCAGTGGCAAAACCGACTCTACATGTATCTACAAAATGGACAAGTCATTTTTAAACCACGAGTCACTTTTTAAGGAGGTAAAGACGCTATCTTCTTGAGATAGACTCGATCACCTTTATGGATCCATATTGGGTGAGTCGATAACTTCATCGGTGTACTGTGGTCTGTAATTCACCGTCCTGTGAAACCTAACCTGTGCCTCACCTGTTCGTTTGCCTACAGATAAATTAGGCATAGATCTGAGGCCTCTTTCAGAGGCGCTTGAAAGAGAATTTCGAGATGTTTTGTCCCGCTTTCTTTCTACTGCCAAGGCAAAATACGAAAAGGCGCATACCCCATGGGAACAGTGACATCGAATCGATGTTGAGGCGACGTGGGCTGTGAGCCTCGAGTCGATGTGGACCAGCGAGTCGACCATCAACGTAATAACGGCAGTGAAATCCACGTGGATAAGTAAGGGATGCGTCGCGAAGATGTGAGAGGGATGCATCCCTGTCTCCCTTTTCCCTGGCATCCACGAAGAAGCCCCGTGGATAGTATCGTTAAGTCCTCGGCGAATCTACATCAACAAACTATGGACGTATCCACTCGACGCATCGGCAAGTGATCGACGTGGAATCGTCAGGGAGCTGTGGACGCATCCACCACCCAGCCATGTGGCTTCTTCTCCCGTTCAAACCCTCGACGGTTCACCCGCTAGTCCACGTCGATATACTGCTCATAGCCCACATGGCGTCAACATCGATTCCATATGGTTAGCGAACTCAGCTAAGCGCCTGATGGGTAGGCAGACCCGCCTCACTGGCATGTCGCACGGGCCTGCCTACCCGGCAGCCGGCAGGCGCACAGGCTCGACGCTTAAAAGGCACATCCCTGTTGACGTAGCGACCTTCCATCCACGACTGGAAGTGGGAGCCCGGAAGGAGAAAGGGGCGGGGGCGGGGGTTGGTGCAGATGCGCTCACGCACATTGTAGCCTGTAGTTGATGACATCTACAGGTTGTACAGAATGAGTGGAATCTTTTTCAGGTCATCAGATCTAATATTGTCTAGCGTATTGTTGTGGCTAGGAATAAGATTCGAATAATGGCGCCCCTAGTCAGCTGGACAAGCGAACATCGCCAATCTGTCGGGCAGAGACGCGATCGGAACTGCAGTCCAGCTGACTAAGGGATTCACCCCAGCCGCCCGGACGGAAGGGCAGCGGCCTGGCCGGGGGCAGGGGATGCCAGGCGCATCAGTCGCCCCGTAGAGCTGGAAGTTGGAGGTTCGTGTGTG
>NW_026268423.1:7945-8711 GCF_000697945.3 Frankliniella occidentalis | reverse complement strand
CCTCCCCCCTCCACCCCGCCCAGGCCGTTCCCATCACGAGAGCAAACAGCTCCGGATGAGTCGAGAGACTTGGCTGCGGCTGCAGCAGCGGGCGGGGCTGTGAATGTCGGAGCGAAGCGAAGCGAAGCGAAGATTAAAAGTGGGGGAGGCGCGAGTCGAGCGTGGCCCGATAGCGTATGCCCAGCGTTGGCCGAGGTGAGGCTCGTCCGAAAATACTGAGTGAGCAGGGTCAAGGAGACGGACTTCGTGCACGGCGTTGCAAACTCAAGGTACACACGGTCATGTAAAATAAGGATTTCTTTTGATGTGCCATAAAATTATGCGCGAAGGAGCAAGGTGTAATAATTCTTCACAAATGTTATTCTTCATGAATATAGAATTTTGTGCAGTCGCTCTTTTAAATCTTCTTTCTTAGGTGGGTGCTTAGAAGAAAGTCACGCCACGAAAAAAGAAATGTATGTAAATAGACGTCAGAAATTGTTGAAAACGCGTCAAAGTGAAGATGTATTATGGTTACATCAAAAACTCGTGAACAAATAATTGAAAACAATTGTATTGTTGGTGTACGCTTGGAATCGGAGGGTTGTGTACCCTCGCCCGTGCGGCTCCTGCTCTGATGCGCTAGCCTGCTTGGGAATGCGTTATTCTCTCTATGGAGGGGCGCTTGCCGGATAGCTTTGGTTTTCATTGGGTTTGTCCTCCTCGGGGGGATTGGTCGACCATCACTACTGTGCGGGTACTCCTGGGGTGACAGAGGGGAAGGGGG
>NW_026268423.1:5351-6680 GCF_000697945.3 Frankliniella occidentalis | reverse complement strand
GTGGGGCGGGGCGGGGCCCGGTGCGAAAGCCGCGTTACAGCCTGTGGCCGCACACCGCGCAGAACCACACCAACTCGCGTCCCAACGTCATGGACTGGAGCCGGAAACCACACACATCGCGCCCGACCTGAGATGGTTTATTGATTTTGGCGACCACGGCGCCCGGCTATGGCGGTCCCGTTTGGTGGTTCCCGTCCCGTCCCGCTGGGGTCCCAGCCACCACCCTTCCTCCGCCCCGCAGTCAAGTGGTCAGACGTGACCCGGCCACCACCCGTCAGCCAACACTCCATATTTATTATTGCAGTTCGGCAAACGCAAAAAGGCATTGCCAAAAGAAAACAGTGTGTAAAACTACACCGGAAAACCAAAGTGTGTGAATGCCGCACACTTGTAGGTGTGTGAACGCCATTCGTACACATGGAGGCACATGAGCGTGTCAATTATACACGGGAACATTTCACACCTTTACTTTCCTCAAGTATACGAACGAGTGGCCCTTCACACACTTGAGTTTCCAGTGTATATATACCCGCGCTGAAACGCAACGTATTAGTTCATTTTTGTTGTTGTTGTTTGAACCGAGCCGGCGCGGGGCGCTGACCAGCCTGATGAATAACGCATGCGGGATCACTCGCACTACATTTCGTTCCGATGAGCGCGTGTGTGTGTGTCTGTGTGTGTGTGTGGGTCCGGCAGCCACTGCTACCTATCGGCGCACCAGCCGCATCAATATTCAGCGCGCACGATACAACGCTACGTGGGCTTTACGTTTCCTCGATCATATAGATCTATATGATTATATTTTTTTGCCCTTCCTTCGGCGAAAGGCCTGCTGTTGCTGCTGCTGCTGGTGCTGTTGCAAGCAGAGGGGGGCCTTACGTGAGTCCTGATTGCGATTGCGATCTGTTTTCAATTTCTGCGAGCCTGATCGGATCGCTGCTGCTGCTGTGGAGTTTTGCCGGTTGTTGTTGTTGTTGTCGTCGGGGTGGTACGCACAAAAGAACACCGCCGTTTGTTTCCTACGCGTGTCGAAGGCGTCGTATGTGAGACTTTTCCGAAGGAAGGAAATGCGCGCGGAGGTTGAGTGAGTTTAGGCGCGGGTGGTGGCGGTTGAAAAGTTTTCGGGTTTGCATATATATTATATATATTTATTTATCCGTTCGTTCGTCTGCTGTTTGCGGGTGTGCCGCCATAGACCTCTGTCGCACCGCAATGTCCCCTTGTCTCTACTGCGGTGCGCGCTGTCTGTCCAGAGCAGCAGGGGCGCGCACGGGCTTGAGGTTAGAGAGAGAGAGAGAGAGAGAGAGAGAGAGAGAGAGAGAGAGAGAG
>NW_026268423.1:3747-4139 GCF_000697945.3 Frankliniella occidentalis | reverse complement strand
GGGGGGCCGCGCTGCGCTCTCAAAGTCCCTCCCCCGCCCCCTCTCGCCCGCTCTCTGCCGCTCGGTTTGACTCGGGCAGCAGCCTTTGACCGCCCGCCGTCCCGTCTCGCCCGGGACGCTCCCCCTCGCGTCGGTATAAGAGGGGAGGAAATACCTACCCCTTGCTGCTTTAACGCATCCCGCTCCCAGAATCCCCCCGAGGAACGGCCTAGCTCTCCGGAGAGAGAGTCTGCTGCCTTGTAAAAGTAAAAGAAATATGACTCTTTTTTTTTTGTCGAGGGGTTGGGGGGTCTCGATTGACCCCGCAGGCTGTTGAGCTGGGCTGGCGCCGGGCGTGCGTTTTGCGGGATGAAAGGTGTTGGGAGGGGTTATACTCCCCCCCCCCCCCCCCC
>NW_026268423.1:0-2843 GCF_000697945.3 Frankliniella occidentalis | reverse complement strand
ATGATTTGTGCTGATTTGCCATATGATATTGATGCATTGATTGGAAATGATTTTATGTATAAATATAAAGCAGTGATTTCGTGGCCAAATGAGACAGCTCAATTTACCATAGGGGGTCAGAAGGTCATATTAGAAAGGCAATGTGCACCCCATGAGTTACTGCGACAAACAAATATTGTACAAAACAATGGTATATCTCCTCCTGCAGGCCCAAATTCTGATCTAATCGACCGGAATTCGGGACCCTGCCTGTTGCTGTTTGCAGCAGAAAATATTGTTTTACCACCAAATTCATATAGTATGATTAAAGCTTGTAGTGGAATCAATAGAAATATCTTACCAGCAATTTTATCTCCCATGCTAATTGATGAAAATCCAGACATAGTCACAATGGAATGTCTAATACTTGATGAACTTCAAGTTCCAATTCTTAACAATAGTGATGAAGAATTTTACTTGCAAAAAGGAATGGAGGTTGGATTGGTCGAGCCAGAAGACCAAAATATTTCTGATAATAAAATCACTGAAACAAATTTAGCAGAAATAAAATTTGCACTTGATAATAATCTTATAGAACTTGATGAAATAAATTTTGTTAGCACAGATTGTAACTTGGCTAGTGACGAAAAAGAGAGTAATATACCGGATTTGTCTCATGCAGATCTCACAGAGAAACAGAAAGCTGAGGTAGTAGAGTTGTGCAGTAAATATCCAGATGTTTTTACTGAAACTATGAAAATGGGTAAGACAGTTCCAGGAGTCCTTGCACACCTGGAAAGGAGTAACGATCAATCAATATTTGTGAAACAATGGCCGTTATCAGCTAGACATAAACAAATTGCAGAGCAAGAAATAAATAAATTTTTAGAACAAGGGATTTGTTCCTATAGCCCATCAGTGGTCTGCCTTCCCTTTTTCGTAGTGGAAAAGAGGGGCAGCACTGCAGAAAAGCCATTAGGAAGAATTCTCTGGGACAGCAGAAAACTTAATGCATCTTTGGTATTACCACAATATAAATCTACAACTATACAAGATGTTTTAGCTTACTGTTCAGATAAAAAGCTTTTGTGTTCATTGGATATAGTGTCATATTTTTACTGTGTGGAAATGACAGAACAGTCACGTAAGTTGTGTGGATTTAATTTCCAAGGACGTTCCCTAGTGTGGAATCGTCTGCCAATGGGCACTTCTGCTTCACCAATGTGGGGAAATATGATAATGTCTAAAATTCTACTGGAAACAGGTTCAATTGCATATATGGATGATATTGTATGTGCTGGGGCTAGCTACCAAGAGACAAAAGAATGCCTGGAAATAACGCTTCAAAAACTCAGAGAAAATAATTTGTGTGTGAACCCCGCTAAAGCTGTACTGTTTCGAAAAACTATTCCAATTTTAGGTCTACTAGTAACGGCAGGAGAAGAAGCAAGGCCTGACCCAAAAAGATTTAAACCTTTACTTGCTTTGAAAAATCCCAGAAATCCTAAGGAACTTAAATCAGTAATTTGTTTCTTTTCCTATCACAGACGTTATATAAAAGGGTTTGGAGCAAAAATTCAAAAGTATCACGATATGGCTAATGAGAAATTACCTTTTGTATGGAGTGAGGAGGACACTAAATTTATAGTTGAGTTATACACTTTCCTTCTGCAGGATGCCACTCTGGCATTGTTCGATGAAAAGTTAGACACACGTCTGCATATTGATGCCAGTAAGGATAACATTGGGGGATTTCTGTCCCAACTTAGAAATGGTCGCTGGAAAATAGTTGGATATTTTTCAGAACCTGTAAAAGGGACACATCTTAGTTGGTCGGCGTTCCATAAGGAATGCCTGGCATTATTTAAAGGAGTTCAATACTTTGAAAACGAATTAAAATTGCTGCATAAGTTCACTGTAGTCAGTGATGCAAGTTCTTTGCGATACCTTTTAAAGATGGATAATCCCGCAGCACCATTCAATAGATTTATAGCTTATTTGGCGCAATTTTCATTTGATTTTATAATAGTGAGGAGCGAAGCCAATAAAATTCCAGATGCGTTGAGCAGGTTACCACCTCCTCCAAAAGACTCCACTGAAGAAGTTAAACTTCCAGAGAATCTCATAACCAAATTCCACTGTAATTTTTTATCACCTGAAAAAGTAAACAAAGAAGTAGGGTTAGTGTCACCCACAGACTGTGGGGCAGTTACTCGAAGTGGGCGGAACGCAGAATCTCGCTCACCTGAGCCAGGTAAGGCCGAGGTGAATCCAGTGATAAGCGAAGCACCTGAAAGACGAGTGCCAATAACGTCATTCCGAGGCGAGTTTGTGTTCCTATCCAACTTCTATCCAGTTACAATATTTTATGACAGGCGTGAGTGGCCGTCTGTAGAACATGCATATCAGGCCGCAAAGACCGACGATGAGACGGAGAAGGAATGGATTCGATGTGCAGAAACACCGGGTGAAGCCAAACATCGTGGTAAACAAATAACTTTGCGCCGGGACTGGGAAGAATTCAAGGTCACGGTAATGCTCTGTTGTCTGATGAACAAATTTACTCCTAAAACACAAGCATTAAGTAAATTATTAGACACAGGAAAGAGGGAAATAATAGAAAATAATGATTATCATGATAATTTCTGGGGTAATTGTACCTGTTACAAATGTGTAAATATACCTGGCGAGAATGTGTTAGGCAAACTTCTGATGACAGTCAGAGAACGAAGGGCGAGCGAGCTCAATGGTGAAAACTGGAGAGAGGAACCTTTGATAGCAGCGATGATGACGAGAGCAGCAAAGAAGAAAGCAGGTAATTTACAGGACAATAACGTCGAACAACAGGTTGTAGAAGTACGCGA
>NW_026268422.1:24180-24514 GCF_000697945.3 Frankliniella occidentalis | reverse complement strand
TTTTTTTAATTGTAGGACATAATACCTCTGTTCTGTAATGTGTGATTGGATGTTTGTAAGTTGGGATTGAATGTAAATTGTTATTAACAAAATGTCCTAGATTCGCAAATATATCAAATATGTTTACTTTTCATAAGTATATGCAAGTATAAATTATCTCTTTTCTGTTGTGTGATAGACTTTAAAGATGTAGAAAATAATAAACACAATATGCTTGAGTTCCAAACAATTTTATTTCTTTATTTTTCCAAAAAAATCTTTAAGCATTTTTGAGGGCTATTTAAACAAATGTTAAAACTGCCAATGACAATCAAACACAAATTAATTAAACGTT
>NW_026268422.1:18755-19565 GCF_000697945.3 Frankliniella occidentalis | reverse complement strand
TCCCGTCGTCTATTGCACCTAAACTTGAAGCTTAGCTTGAAACGACTTAAATCAAACTGTTATTCGCTGCAGCGAGCCGCAGCCCTGCATTTGCGAAGTGAAACTATCAAACCCTAAACTATAGCCCAGCTAGGACCAACAATGGTTCAGGACCAGTTGGCCACCCATATGGGCGGAGTTCGAAAATGAACCCGGGACGAGATAGGATCGAGACGTAGTGGGCCGAGTACGAGTTGGCCGGGACGAGTTGACCTGCTCCCAAAGAAGGTGGAGTTACAAACATTGAAGTAAGATCATTATGATATTTTCAATCACAAAAACTCAAAATACAACAACTACATAGTTCCGGGTATCAAGAACATCAAATAGTCAAGAAAATAAAATTATTTCTACACATGGCAAATAAAAAATAATCACTTATAAAGAGCTCTGAAACACTCTAAACACAGAAAAGGTTGTTTTGGCCACTGGCTGCACCTAGTTGATACCTTTATGGCGTGGGCCTGCGCACGTTTCCGGCTCTTGTCGCTCTGTCGAAGAGCCTGGTAGCACCCATTGCACCTTGCACGGGATTGTCTCCGGGTCCCCTTTAACTAAGACAATGTATGCTTCACGCGGTTGGGCAAAGGAGCCAGTGGGGTATTGCCGTGGTTCAGCATGTCTAACGCAACCTGTCCACTAATTCCGCAATCGGAATAATGCGGGCACTATCAGCATCAAATTTCTGCATGGTCCACGCGTTCACCATGCAGAGGTTCAGTAGCATGTCCAAAGATATCAATGTCTCAATACATCTCGTAATAGGTTTTT
>NW_026268422.1:12019-13675 GCF_000697945.3 Frankliniella occidentalis | reverse complement strand
CGGAGCCATCTGCATAACAAAATGAACACTGTAGTCTAGGTATATGGTGAAACGTTTTGCACGAGGTTTTTCGTAAGTGGGGTTAGGGCATCAGTAGCAACGACATGAAGCGGGTCTCAGATACCACCCCCATCCATTAATAACATGCAATATTTTAATTTTTGTTAAAGACATTAACCATGCATAAAATATGATTCGTTTATTTGAAAAAAGATTAGTTCCGCTGGTGTGAGACTTTTTTATACAGCGCAGTAAAGTAGGCGAAGCCAACATGATCTTCAACATCTGCCTAGTATGGAAGAGTCCTGCTATGCTCTAGCGGAAAGCTACCAGTTTAATTACAACTTACAATAATATACTCACAGTTAAAGCACTACTTGACGCAACAACTCACAACAAATACAAGAATCCAATACAACTACTATTATTTTCATACACTTTTAGAGCCAGCGCAAATGTTGGAATGGTCGGAGTAACGTTTTGTTTTTTGCTGTTGGTAGTACCAGAGGATGGCACTCCGCAGTTGGCAGTACCGAAACTTGACGCTCCGCACCTATCTTGTTCGCAGTGCACGCGCGAGTCCAGTAATCTGTTTCTGTGTGTTCCGTGTGCCCAGTGTTCAGTTGTTCAAGGTTTATGGTACGTTTGAAATCCGTTTTATCGGGTTCGCATCAGGTTATTTATGTAGACTATGACGACACGAGCTTCGTTTATATTTGTGCAGTCCGAACGGTGCCGCTTGAGCCTACCGCTACTGCACTTTACCGCTATTTATTCTTGATACTTGTTTCATATAACTTATGCGTGCCTGCTGCTGTTCAAAAGTGTGAATAGCGACGACATATTTCGTAGATTACATAGATTGCAACCACGGATAGACATTATCCTCGTAGAGCAATCTTTCTTTGAAGGCAACTGAAACCTAACCTATAAAGTGCGCTACTAGCCTAGCCACTAAAGATGGGCAGTCTTCTGCTTTAATGACTCTTCTTTTTGTGTTATCCAGGACAATCTTCTGGTCGAAGAGAACATGGCCGAGAATAATGCGGAAAATGGTAAGTAATTTGCCAGGTTGCATAGATATGCCGAAATTATCTCCGTGTAAAAATTTTGTTGATTAAGTAAGATTAACGAAAATCTATATGTCTTGTGGTGCTGCAACCAGACAGATTCATTTGATAATGCAAAGAGTTCAAATGTTTATTTTTATCAAGTCTCTATGAGTCGCTGATTCTATGCGATGATGTTACGTTAAAATAATAGATTATAATTGCGTATGATACATGTTCGGCGTGATTAGACAAACAGTATTGCGCCGGGACCATTTGAAGGTATGCAAATCAAAGTGAGCACCCGGGCCTTGTTATTTGGGTACAAGGCGGAGCGACAAAGAAAGGAGTATGAGGAAGTTGCCCGATAAGAGGAACAAAAAGAAGGTAGCGCTGAGGAGGTGGCGTGGCGTAGCGCTGTCCCTAAACAAAGCAGAACGCGTGCGACCATACTGTGTTTTGTCGCAAGTGGATGCATCCACATGTGTGATCATAAATCAAGTTTTGTTGAATTTCTAAAGAAAAAATTGGGTCCATACTAGACCGGCGTAACAATCTTGTGTCAAAAAGTGCTTCTGTAAAGTTTGGCTTCGGAAAAGTAAGTTTA
>NW_026268422.1:6629-7324 GCF_000697945.3 Frankliniella occidentalis | reverse complement strand
TCGTCTTATTTGAAATTTTGAAAATTTAGAGACAATAGTGTATATACAGGCCACAGCTAGTGGTTTAAGTATAACTCCCTTTACAATTCTTCGATATGAAGCCCTCTTTACGATTTAATAGACCATTTGGTCTTTTTCACCATGTTTTCGCCCCTGGTACCTAAACGGTACACGATAGAGAAAAATCATGGCAGAACGGACGAAATTTTCGTCCTTAGGGTTTTAGTTTGACGATTTACCTCTTAGAAGTCCATAAAAAAGTTTTTGAAACAAATAAATACGACCTTGTGGTTTTTCATATTTTTAAAGTCAAATTTTGAGGTAAAGTGCTTATCTTCAAACTCGATGTGTCTTTCTATGGTACAAAACGACCCCAAATTCCCAGATCGCTAGCTCAATTCCTTATCGAGTTATCGTGCGGACAAACACACCGTAAATGGTAAGGTACGCGCGCGTCCGGAATTAAGGATGGGTAGTCAACTGTACGGTTCGGTAAGGTACGGGTTTACCGTACAGGTTTGCTAAGGTGCGTGCGGGCTTGGCGGGCGCTCCCCCACCACGCTCTCCCCACCACATTGCGCTGAGTGTTGCCTACCCAGCAAACTTCCAGAGTTACAGCATAGTAAACTTGATTCGGAACAGGTGAACCGAACGGAGGCGCCGAGCTGGGTAGGCAACACGCTACACAGTGATAA
>NW_026268422.1:0-789 GCF_000697945.3 Frankliniella occidentalis | reverse complement strand
ACTTTGACGAGTTACCCCTTAGGAGAACATAAAGAACAATACTTTTTGGGAGAACTTTTGAACCTTGGAGACCCCCTTTCACACCCTTAGGAGCTACCCACATATCGTAGGGTTGAGCTGGAGGCCGAGGTGGGCGAGCTCCTTGACCAGGTGGCGCAAGAAGCTGTCCATTTGGGGAACGTTGTCGGTGAGGACGTGAAGATCATATCCGCGGAGGCCAGCACAGCAGTAATCACGGAGACGCTGTCCTGGTTAAGGGAGAAAGCCGGTACCTGCCGCACCACCTTCTCCATGGCCCAGTTGAGGATGACGGTGAACAGCCAGGGGCTCAGGGGGCAGCCTTGCCGCGCCGCAGCCCCAAGCCCCTGGCCACCGTGGATGTGGACGCCGCGCCCCACCTTCAGGAACGTCAGGTCCGTGAGGGCCAGCCTGATGACCTGGTTGATGAGGAACTCACCAGGGAACCCAACGTCGTGACTACGGACGGGAAAGCGGAGCGGTTGTCGAGGCTGAGCACGTGGAGAGGCCTCGCCACCCACCAGCACGCATCCATCACCGCCCGCAGCTCATAAAGGTGGTCGTCCGTGGAGCGCTGCGCCCTGAACCCGGCCTGCCCTAGTAGAATATTTCAGTCCACGGCGGACACCCCCGGCAATCGGCAATCCGCCCAGACTGCGCTCGGCACGAATCAGTCTCGCGGGGCTCGCATGCACCACGCGGTTGACACGTACGCCGAGCGGTCTCTGCCCGCGATGCGGTAAAGTGGAGTGGTAGCGGGCCATTAAGGCG
>NW_026268421.1:12922-13524 GCF_000697945.3 Frankliniella occidentalis | reverse complement strand
GGCGGGGTAACGCATAATGAAATAGATAGGCTGCGGCCCCGCCTACCGCGCGTGCAAAAATACGCTTGGCTAATTGGCCGATGGAGACACAACACGCGGCAGCCTGCCGAGCCAGCCGAGCCGAGCCGAGCCGCGAGCCGAAGGGAGCCATAAATGTGTATGAACTCCTTGGGAGGCCCTAAAGGGGGTTTTAATAATAGGGCTGGGATTGTTAGACGTAATACAACTGGCCCGGGCGAGCCCAGAGGGGGGCCGCTGTTCTTGTCGCCTGCGTCTCGGGCGGACACCCATCTGCAGTGAAGAAGAGTGCATGGGCTGGACGGTACGCGGACCAGCAGCAGGCTACGTGCCCCGCTCAGCGTCATCAGCGCAATTAAAACGGAACAGCTGTTCCGGCCGGGGCCGGGCAGGGGGCAGGTAATTGTATTAGGGATGCTGCTCGTTCCCTTATATCCGCCTCTCTCTGTCTCTCTTTCTCTCTCCGACAGACACCGCTGGGATCATCCGTTCAATTAGGCGCGCGCAGAGGTACACACAACTTCATGCGCAGGTTGGCGAACGTGGGAACAGCAGCCGAGGCGCTGGCGGGGTGGGGCGGGGCG
>NW_026268421.1:8875-10987 GCF_000697945.3 Frankliniella occidentalis | reverse complement strand
GGGGGAGGCGGGTGGCCGGGCTGCCGGGAGGGGCAGAGGAGCGGGCGCTGCGGAAAGGCGCGAGCTGGGACGGGGCCGGGGGTGGGTGCGAAAGGTGGACTAGGGTGGCTGAAAACAGAACATAGTCGACTTTCAGCAAAAACAGTAGCGTATCCGCGTTCGGTGTAAATTTTAATTTGTATGGGTATGAAAAAGAAACGACGACAGGCCTGCGCCCGCAGTCTCACATTCCCGTAGGAGGAGGAGGAGAGGGGGGAGGAAGGAAATTTTTCATTGTATTTTTAACATATGTATTTTGCATTATTACTATTAGCTTTGCAAATTTTTCATGGAAATGTCTACATACGCGTTTCGAGACACAGGCGGCGTGTCTGTGTAGCTAGATTGTGTCATGATTATTATTCAGAATGATCTTGTGGCTATTCTTGTGCGCCTGCGTACGAATGGTGCTATGAACACGTAGTTTTCAGTTGCAGAGGCGCTCTTACATTGTGCCCATTTCCTAGATCAAGATTCGCCGACACGATCGTCGCAGCGGTGTTACAGTTTGGGTCAGTAAGGGGGCATCGTGCCATATCCTTCTGCAGCTGGGATCGGCTTCCGACAGGAGGACTTCCCAGCCCAGAGAATCACATGGCAAAATTTCACACAGGGATGGAAATGGAAAGGGAAAAGGGGGGGGGGGGGAGAAAGAGACGGGTGAGGGGAGGGTGGCTCATCTGCCCATCTGCCTTCCCAAGGCCGTCCCTGCAGGCAGGCCGCATGCGTAATGCCGAGACAGGCGCTCTTCGCATTCATGAAGTGGATTGTCATTCATACGCCACACCCTTGCTCTGCAGTGCGCCGCGCACTTACTTACGGGCGTACTCCGCGTACTTACGTAGTACGTGCGTACTCACTGAATAACTTGCCCGCGTCGCGGAGACCACTGCGGCTGTTTGCTTTAGGGCCATCCATGCCAACAAAGAGCCACAACGACTCGCGTGACCCGAGGAAAGTAGTTAGATTAAGATTAAACTTTACGTGCGGCCAGACCAACCCTTCACATGATAACTCATCACGAGCCCGCAACGTGTGTGTTGTCCAGACTCGTTGCCTTCCCAAATCCCATAACATTTTGCTCAGCTGGAGGTGACCCTCGGGCGACCTTGACGCGGGGCGCGGGGGGCCCGCCGCAGTCGAACTCCTTAGGGGCCCCATGTCGCCGTGGATGCGAGACGAGGTGCCGACATGCGAGCGCGTCATAGCGCTGTGCGAAAACCTTTGGGGCGTGTGTCGGCAATAGCGTTGTAGCACGACGATTTACTGTTATGTCCTTTTGTTTTCGCAGAGAAAAACTCTAAAAAGCGGGGGCGGCTGCCCGGCCTCCACGACACGTCAGATCTGCGAAGGTCAAGGGAACATCCTGCATGTCCCAACGTCGCGTAGCCCTGAGGGGCCACGCGCCACGCGTGCGCCGAGCCGTCACCCTGGATACGCACCCACTGCAGGGAAGTGCACCGACGGGTCGAGGTGGGGCATGGCGAGGTCTCTGAGCGACAGCTCGGCCGGCTTCATCTCCTCCTCCCGGTGGTCCCGGTAGTCCCGGTCGTCCCGGTGGGCCGGCGGCCGCGGCAGGGAGGGTAGGGCATGGTCGCGCCCGGCCCCGGCCCGCCCGCCGCTCCGCCCCTCTTGGCCCCGGAGCTCCGGCGCGCCCTCACCCTCGCCGAGGCTCCCGCCCAGGTGGACCAACTTGGCGGCGGTCTCGGTCGACGGGGACGTAGCCTTGCCCGCGACACGGAGGGCGCCGTTGACTTCACGCGGAGTTCCTCAACAGTACGCGGAGCGTTCCTCCGCCGGGACGTCGCGGACGACGTCGTCGTCGTCGAGATCCGCGAGAGAGCGACAGCTGCGCATGCCTAACGTGGCCGCCAACGCCTCGACGCGGAGCTCTGCGCCGGGTCCGGTTCGCCCTGGTCGGTCGGCTTTGTTCGCGCGCAGAGGGGGACGCCCTGGACGCGCGGCGGACGCACGGGCGGGACGCGGGAGCTTCGAATCGCGGGACCACACTGGACTGGGTGGCGGCATGGCAGGGTTCGACCTACGCGCCAGCAACCCCCACCACCCAGGCAC
>NW_026268421.1:5906-7790 GCF_000697945.3 Frankliniella occidentalis | reverse complement strand
GAAGGAGAAGGAGATGGATCGGATTAAACCCACACTGGAAGATTGACAGCACCCGCGGGCGCGCAGAGTGTCGAAAACGCGTCATAAATAATTAAAAGCGAGCCCCTTTAAATTCGCTTAACTTTCATTCCTAACAAACTTTGAGAAGACTCAGTTGCGTTACTATGCGCTATTGCGTGTCAATTTGGGGGGCGAACTGCGACCCATAAATTAATTATTTGTACCTTTCCCCGTGCGACGCCAAAGGCCATAGGTCCTCCCCGCCCTTCCGTCAACCCAGCGAACGGTGTGGAGCGTGGCCCGTCAGGGATCAACTGGATTGATCCGGGGTGGGGGTGGGGGAGGGGAGGGTTAGTGTGGGTGCGTGTGTGTGAGAGAGAACGAGATGGAGAGGGGGGTTGGTGAATTTAGGTGCAGCAGTGCAGGCCAAAGGTCGAGCGGGGTGCGGGAAAAAAGGGAAGGGTAGGGGGTCGGGGTATGGAGGTGGTCGCTGGCCGGGTGGAGGGGAGGGTAGAGGGCATCAGACAATTATTATTGGGGTTAGATTGGGGCGACACGCTCGAGTGGTCCGGCCTCGTCCGCTCGGAGGGGGTGATCGCCGCCGCCGCCTGCACGTGGCCGTCGTGCCGCCCGGGCGCCGCCGCGCCGGCACCGACGCGAGGGAGAGAGGGGGAGACTCACACCTGTTTTCATCGAACTTTCCGGCGAACTTCGGGATTCGTTTTGTATCCGCCTTTGATCTGGGGAACTTTCGGTGCCGTTTGCGTCTTCGTTAGAAAGAGAGAAGAAGACAAAACTACATATTGGTCAAGGCGGCGAACGAGTTTTGGAAACCACCCTTGGCCGGATTACCAAAGTAGTGCATTATTTAACATTCACGGACAACACATTGGCACACACGAGGATTTGACGCAAGGGCAAGGCAGGGCAGGGAGTAGAAGGAAAGAAGGTTGTTGAACAACGCGCGGCGGAGCCGCCCGAAGGCATGGAGGAGTGGAAGGGGTGGGGCGGGGGTCAGCGGAGGGGTGCCGTGAGGGATGGCGCGGGCGGGGTGGGGGAGGGAGGGAGGCTTGGAGTGCAGGTGACGGTTTCACACGACACACACGCGCGCACACACACACAGGGGTGGCGGTGGCGAGGGTTGCCCGCGGACGAGGGAGGTGGAGGAGAGGGGCAGGGGAGATGCTAGGGCTAGGGGGTTTGTGGTGCAGGAATAGCAAGTGGGCGACGGGCGGGTCGGAGCAGAGCACACTCAGGAGGAGGCGGACGCGCCTTCGCGTCCACGTGCACAACGAAACGCTACTTCTCTCAGAAATGGTGAAATAAACGGATGAAAAGAAGGACGCCGGGCAGCTAGCCATTAGCGCCTCCGAGCGCCGCCGCCCGCGCCCCTTGTCGCTGACGGGCGGCCCGTCCCGTCCGGGTCGGCCTCATCAAGTCCCGCCCGCACGTATATATAAAAGCGACGCCATAACTGGGTAGATCAGAGAACCAGTTGTTCCAGGATTCTATATACTCCTTTTTTTTTCTCCCCTCCTGTTAATTAAAAGTGCTCATCTGGGCGTTCCCACGGCCTGATGCTGCTACCCAATGGCGGCGCCGCTGCGCTCCCCACCCGCACCCGTGGCGGTAGTGCTCGTGTGTGTGATGTGTGTGTGTGTGTGTGTGTGTGTGTGTGTGTGTTTATTTGTAGAGGCTTCAGCGTAAAGTCAGCGCGCGCCGCGCGGTCAGCACGTTAATTCCTACCTGGCGCCTTGTAAGGCGCCACTAATTAGCTCAGTTCCCATTTCCTTTTATCCTCCTCTAGCGCGGTCCTAAAAGCTCAACCCCGCCGGGGTAGCGTGCGGGTGTGGCGGGGCGGGGCGCGGTGAGGCGGGGCGGGGC
>NW_026268421.1:0-496 GCF_000697945.3 Frankliniella occidentalis | reverse complement strand
CCCCCGAGTTACACGCCTTGTTGCGCACTCCCCGCACCGTGATCACTGATTAGAGCGGGCGCCGCAATCAAAACATGACACTCACTCACTCCGCTCTGCTCCGCTCAAGTCTCCTGCGCGTCGCCGGCGAGGTCGCTCCTGGTACCTCTCTCTCTACCCTATCCTTGTCGCGGGTCACCGCTGGTGTCGTAGCCGTGCCACTCGCAGCTCTTGAGTGTGCCTTTGTTGACATTCGGATATTTTTTTTGCGACCTCTTTATTTTCTTGCCTTTTCAACCGTTGCAGCGACGTGTCTCTCCTCCCCCGCCCGCCTGCCTTCGCTCGCAGCAGCGCGCGCGTCGACATCAACAAGGCAAAACTTACGTCAAGGTATCATTTTTCGCGGCCGGAGCAGTGGGGGGGGGGGGGGGGCAGAGTTCTGCCCCTTGGTGATGGAGGTGGAATGAGGGGAGGGGAGAGGGGGGAAGGGGGGGGCATCGGGCCGCGTGGGAACCTC
>NW_026268420.1:18268-20730 GCF_000697945.3 Frankliniella occidentalis | reverse complement strand
CGCGCCGCTGCCTCCGGGCGTGCCGTGGTCGTCGGGGTGGTGCCCGAAGCCATGGACAGCCGTGTGCACCCGTGGACTTAAAGGAGTGGGGTGCCGAAGCAAAGTGCTGTGTGCGCGTGTCGCGGCGGCCCGCCGGCAATGCGGTCGGTGCTCTCCTTAGTACACCAGATCCCACCGCGTTACTACCTACTCAGTTACTGTCTTTGCGGAGACACCCAGCACAGGCCCTACAACGTGCCCCGTGACCCCTGCGACGGCCTCGTGACGCGGTCACCGATCACCCTGAGCCCCGAGTAAGCGAGGATTAAGTGGACCAGAAGCGCCTGAAAAGCAGGCAACTCAACGAACACGGCTAATGATGGCGTGGGGTATATCCAACTTAGCGTGATAGTGCTGATTTTTGTAAAAATGATGTCTTGCAAGTCAGTGTGCACCGAGCAGTTTAATCCTTTCGTTCCTGAAATAGGCTTCTTTATTTAATTGCCTCGAGTTCGCTCAAAACAATATGTTGTCTTCCGGAATTGTCAGGGGTGGGAAGGGCGAAATAAGTTTCTATCAAGGTGGTTGTGGTTGACAGAGACAGATTTATTGACAGCTTTGATTTATATATGCTATATTCACTTAGGCTTCCGATATGGGAGTGCGTTAAGCGTAAGCGTAAAGCGCAGCGGCTGGGCGTAAATGAGCGGAGTGGGGGTACGCGCCCTAACCTCATCTTGGCTCATTTTTGGTTTTGACGAGTGTTGAAATGCATTTTCTGGTGTTGTCATGCATTTGGACTACGTTGCGGTGATAATATGACCATTTTAAAGAAGATGTCATACAAAATTTGTGCCAATGTAAAGTTAGGTCGCTACCCGAGCGCTACGCTTTCACGCTTACGCTTACGCTCTCCCATATCGGAAGCTTAATTGAATATAGCAATAGACAAAAACAATAGATCATCAAAAAGTTATGACAGTTTTGCCAATCTATCAAACTATCTATTGTCAAGTTAGTTCAACCATTCATTAACCCAAGACACGCTGTGAAATGACGTGTAAGTAAGTATGTGGAATACTTTGTTCGCATTATCGCTAGCAATCTGTCGACATATCAGTAGTCATTGTAGTCTGTTTATCGGTGTGTATCCGCTTCCGCTGCCTTCTCCAGCTCCCTCCACGCACATTTCGCCATTGCCATTCTCCCAACTACATCCGTGTGTTAATTGGAAAAATTTCGTCAGCCATAGAGGAACGCAAGTCGAACAAAAGGCACAGCGCCCCTTCAGCAGTAAGTTCCGCCAATTATTTATTCTTCGGAGTTTGCTTTTACCCCATAAACTAAGGGCTGTCAACTGTAAGGGCGTAGGCTGGGCTTTCAATGATTAGGGTTAAGAGGGCGCGACCATGAACTCCAGTCAACTCTAGTCCATTGTAGGAGTTCGTGTCCATATTTATGTAACCCACACGCGTTTTCTCTATTTTTCCAAGATACGATTTGTCTCTGTACTCAACGCATTTGCCTGTGGTATACGCCAAAGCCAGTGCTCGTGTGAGACGCGTGATGGCTGTCTCTAAATTTGCTCTGTCATTTCTGACCAGTTCATTCATTACTTTATTCATACACTCATTGATCGAGTATCTTGCTAGCGCCATGGCTGCTTCCCTTTTAGGCAGGAACTAGGATCAAAGTGATCTGTTTTCTTAGCAATTTCCATGCGACATTACAGATGTACTACATTCGCATGTGCATGGTCCTGGTCAAGGGACCCAATGAGAGCATGACAAAACTATGTCAAAATGGGATCCACCTCAGTCCCAAACCCCTTTACGCCCTTATCAGACTTTTTACAGTAAAGTGGTTAAAATGACATAATTTTGATCCACCATTTTGACTGAAAGCGTCCCCTAGGGGACACGTTGATTCCACACTAATCTCGTTGCACTGAATCGGTCTCATTGTTCTGTTAACAGGCAGCTGGCAGTGCAGCACACCTGCCGCAGCAGATGGTGCCATGGCGTGGCATGGGCATGGGTGGACCACAACCCATGTTTTACGGGTGGGCGCCCCAACCAACACCACCTCAAGGTGTGTGTCACTCAGGTGAAGCAATTCGTTAGTCATTGTATCTAATTGCCCCTTTTCAAAATGATGGGCTTGTCTTAAAACACAGCTAACAATTTATGTTAACTTTTTGCGTGAACCAATTTTTGCTTCAATGCTCGACTAAACCACATTTTAGTATGGGTTCCTGGATGCATTGTAGAATTTGCCTCATTAGTAAATCCCTGCTCACTCCACATAGAGATCCACGTCATAATGTGCATCACAACACATTTAATCAATAATTTAAAAAATAAAAAAGAGTTCCAATTATTTCTTACTTTGAATTCCCTCTCAGCTCGAGTAATTTGCCCCTAAGATATTAATTATTAGTCTACCACCCATGGATGTCTGTGATGCCCCTGGAAAGCAGTTGG
>NW_026268420.1:15507-18218 GCF_000697945.3 Frankliniella occidentalis | reverse complement strand
CCCCCCTCCCCTTCTTATACCCTTCGCCCTTATTTTCCCTCCCTGATTCGCGCGCGCGTCTTTGCGCACAGAGTTTGGCAAATTAGCCGAAGCGAGGGGCCGATTTATAGCTCAGGGGGATGACGCTATCCGCGCGCGATATTTTGTATTGCGCCCCGCTGCGCCAAAGTGGGCGGGCGCCGTTGAGGAGGAGGAAGGGGAGGAGGGGGAGGTATCCGAGTAGCAGAAGGGAAGAAGGAGATCCTCGCAGAAGATTCTGGCCGACGGGGCGGAGCTAAGTGAATGAGGGGCAGGCCGCCCCGTGGGAGAGACGAGCGCAAAGGAGAGGAGTAGGGGGGTGTCGAGTGCAAGGTCGAGTGTCTCGGGGCATCAAGTATTCCGATCGAGTTTTTGCCACGTCTCCACGTCGTCTCTGGTGCGTTACGATCCTTTATTTTTCTTATATTTTCTCGCATGCAAGTTTTCTTTGGCCCGGGACATGATGCACGTAACCCGCACGCTTGTCAGCGCGAGCGAGCGAGCGGCATTCTTCTCTGCCTCGACTAATTGACAACTCTAGGACGACTGCGTGTAGAGAGGCAAAGGTCAGGGGGAGAAGGCGAGGGAGGAGGGAGGGACCAAGAAAACTACACCTTATATGGCGCCATAAGTGAAGATCAGGATAGGAATTCGCCCTCGCGCCCGCGTGCGTTCCTGCGAGTGCGCGTAGGGGTTCGGGAGGGTGACCCTGGCAGAGTTGCGCGCGTCATTTGGAGGGCCGAGGGAGTGTGGCATGCAAGAAAGAAAAAGCTGTGCCTGGGTGGGTGGTCAGAAGAGCTATGGTTACGACGAATATGTGAAATAGTTTAGTTGATAGCTATCGACGCTCGTTTTACCAAACAGCTACTCCCTCTTCCTCGGCCAACTCTGATTTAATCCTGCGCGTCGGCGGAGCTCCCAAAGTAAAGGGACGAAAGGAAAGAGGGGCGGTCACCTGTCGATAGCAACTCGACACTGCCGCGAGGTGGCGGAGCGTGGCGGTGGCGCCGAGGCCACCCATCAACAACATTCCATTCGTTAATCGGGTATCGACTGCTGCGACGAGCACAAAGCCGTGGCCGCGTAACTCTGGGTGGGTACTGTTTTCCTCTTGGTAGGAGGGGGGCGGGGTCTCCAACCATTTTAAATTAAGAGAGCAAAATGAACGCTTTTGGGGGGATTTAACAGTGGTGTTGCTCCGTACCGAGGAGAGTGTTTGGAATAAATCACAAAATATATTTAACAGTGCACTGAACCCTGCCCTGCAGCACTGAAGCTCTCGGCAAATTTCAACCACATCTTTTAAAACAGGACGCAGTGTCGGACAGCGCGGGTCATGCCATCATGGACTGTGGCTGGCCGGAGGAAAAAGAGGCTGCGAGGCTGAAGAACTTGGCGCCATAAATGTGGGTCTCCGCCGCGTCGTAAAGAAGGGTGAAGGGAGAGCTGAGAAATATAGGGGGGAAGAGGGGAGGGAGCGGGAGGGGCTCGCCCGCCCAGCTGCTGCGAGGAGGAGCGCCGCCGATGTGTGCAGCATGCCGTATGGCGTTCCGCATTCCGGAGCACCAAAGCCGCCCTGCTACGCCACGTCCATATCCCTCCCTCATCCCCTCGTGTCAGCGAGCTCTGCTGCCACCGCTGCTTCTGGTGCCGCTCTGCTGCAGCTGCTGTCACTGCTGCTTTACGTGCCTCTGCTTGCTTCCGCTGCTGCTGCTGGCTGCTCTGGCCGCAGCAGAGCGCCTGCCGTCGGGGCCGCGGCAGTCCCGCCGCGCACGTGAGCGGACGGGTTGCCTACCGCCCGGGCGTCCGCTGCGCTGGTAGCGGGCGGGCGTCAGAGACGACCGTTGCCACACCGTCCGTTCACGTTTTCGCTTCCTTTTCCCTCCTCAATTCCCCTTCCCTTCCCCCCTTCTGCCTTTTCTCCCTCTCCTCTCCTAACTCACTTGGAAATGCAGGAGTCACGCGCGTTTGCTGCCAGGAGAGCGACGCATTCGTTTCCATCGCTCTATTTGAGTAGTGATGATGTTTGATCTCGTAACATCGGTGTATTTGAGCGACGAACGAATCACCCAGGATGGGAGTGACTTTCCAAAATCCTCACTCAGGCGGTGTCCCAGAATCATATCTCTGAAATGGAGCGACGAAAACCAAAGTCGATCTAATTGGGCAACGGTTATTTCGTCTTTACTTTTAGAACTAGACATACGAAATACTCCTTCTAGAGCTCCTCTCTCACTGTTATAACAGTTGTTATAACAGCAATAGTGCTTGCTCCTTTCTTTCTTTCTCCCCCCGTCCCAGCTTTCCCCATTTTTCTTTCATACCAAAGCTGAAGTGGGTCAAGAAAATTTTTACGGCTTCAACAATAAAGCATTTTTGTGAGTGGGCGCATGGGTAACTATCGCGGTTTGTCGACGACGATTAGGTATGTAGGAGTGCACGTACGCTCTCGCACACACGCGCACTACCGTGCATGTACACGCACACCACCACTGTGGGGTGTGGTGTGGACGGCTGAGCCCCTCAGGCCTGATGAGTGGACTCAGCCGCAACCCTCTAGCGGTGGGACCCGACTCTCCGCACCAGTGCAGATCAGATTTCAAACTCAGCAGGTCCCTGTCCCTCCCGTTCCCTCGCCATCAGCCATCACATGCACGCCATTCTATCCCTCCCTCCCTCCCTCCCTCCCTCCC
>NW_026268420.1:7699-12218 GCF_000697945.3 Frankliniella occidentalis | reverse complement strand
TCGTCAAGGCCGTGCTGGAGCCCTTTACCGGGAACTCGCGCCTCTCCCCTGGATACCACCGCCAGGTGGGTGACGACAGCCCGGCACGCCAGTGACGTGAGAGGCGGGGTTGTCGTCGGGGACGTGCGCCCTGCACCAGGACCTCGCGCCCCGTCGCCTGGCTACTACAGCCAGGTGGGTGACGACCGAGGTGACGGGCTGTCGACGGGGGCGTGCACCCGGCACCCGGACTGGGACTCCGCACCCTGTCACCTTGCTACTACCACCAAGTGGCTGAGGATGGCCTGGCGCGCCGGGCTGTGGAACCCTGTGGCTCCTGCTCACTTCAACCCCAAAAGGTCCGGATCACCGCGTGCTTATTCGGTGCCTGTGGCGCACTCAAGCCGTCACGCACCGTCGCCGTCCTGCACAGCGGCGTGTCGTGAAGTTGATGGCCGTTAGGACGCCGCCACCCTGGACAAGGTTCACCTTGGAGACACCCCGCTCTGCATGAGCTCGACTCCCGTTGTGCCGCTGCTAGCCAACCTGCCCAACCTCCGCGAAATGACGTGCTGCAACCGCACCGGGCTGGAGGCTTTGGCTGCCTGAAAGTCGCTCCACGTCCTGGACCTCATCATTCAGACCAGCACCAAGTACGGGTCGGCAGCCGCGCGGGCCGCCACGCTCCTCCGCGAGGCAAAGTACCTGGGCCGGCGCGGGTGACTCGGCAGGCGGCGCCGGCGAGGACCTCGTCCTGTATGGCGTTGAACTCGTCGGGGACGTCGAGCGTGCAGGAGCCTACCGGCCACAACTTCGGCGGGGAAGTAGACTACCCCCAGCTGAAGTCGCTGTTTCGGCGCTCTGCCCTCGCTGCAGGTTTTGCCCCCCCCCCCCTTTTCCCACCCATACACGCTCTCCCACAACCGGCTGCTTTACTGAGATGTAGTGAAAGTCGTATCTAATGTACTGTTTTGTCTTGGTGTCTGGCGTATGTCCACAAACATGAATTGTGAAAAGGGCATATGTCCGGGCGTGATTAGTCAGAACGGCATAAGTCCTCTGGATCTATGGACATGGAAAAAGGAAGTGGACTCATCAATTTGGCATCATTCCAAAAAAGAAATGAAACATTGGGTCAAAATTAAAAATTGAGTGTGTCCATTTTTGGCCTTCAGCCAAAGAACGTCCCAGACGCTTGGCACTGTAGCATTTAGTAACAAAAACATTCCCTAACGTTCACCGCGCCGGCCACTCTTACTGTCAAAAAGCAGTAAATACTAGCAATCATAATATTTGGTGTAATTCATGGGAAACAATTGTCAGTGTGGATTATAAAGACAATTTTGAAGGAACAAAGCTGTCTAATCACAGCTGAATAAGCATGTGAGGATATAAATACAATTAGAACAGGTTCCATAGATTCTGGCATCTATTTTAATAACTGCACACAGCACTTCAAACATCTCCTTACCAACTTAGTTTGACAAGGAAAGAGTATAAATACAAATTTCAAAAAATTGCATTATTTAAAATGTTGTTGCTCACTGCTATTTAGGGGGTAAAATCAAATTCCACTCTGAATGTGGACGTCACACTTTGAAGATTGATAGCTTCACATAAACTACTAAAGAGCAACATAGAAATGTAATTATTTTGTAGACGTACAAGTAAGACACCACATATAATTACTTCATACAAAGTGGAGTCATTGCAAAGTGATGTGACCTGTGGTTTTCTCCATTTTCTGGATCAAAATCACAATCACAGGTGAGTGTTGTAGGCAGAACACTTTTCCTATTTGCTATCATTTACATTATTGACTGTAGTTTCTTGCACTTGATGATTAGATTTAAGCCTGATCCACAGCCCTATCGTAGGCTCGGTCAAATGAGTGGAGAGCTGCTTCTAGGTAGCGTAAGATGGTATCATTGATATTGTCAGGGGGGTTTGCAAATCCTCTTGCCAGGTTCCTTAGACGCCGGTCCAGAGAAATGGCCCTGGCTGTTCTTCCCCGGTTAGGAGGATTACCAATTCTCAAAGCTTCCGAATCAGCAAAAGCACTGCCCTCCAATGCCACCAAAGCAACTGAAATAAGGAAAAAATGATCACTAACTGATGCCACAAAACCAGAAAATTTAAACTCAAACTAAGCTTTTAAAATTACCAAGAAAGTGATATATGTTGGGATGACGAATCCCAACATAGTTGTTAAGCACTCTGTTGTGGCTTTCACAAGTGTTGTTGGTTCGATGGTAAGATCCAAATACACACATCCATTCCCTTCGAACTGGGTGGCCAACCCAATTCCGCCAGACATATGCAAAGAACGGTCTCATTCGGTTGTACACTCTTCCACCAGCTTGCCTGGCCTGTCGCAGAATAAGTATAAAACCTCTTTGAATTAGTCTCATGGGGAGAAGAGCCAAGGCACAACATAACTTGACCAATCTCTCATAAGGATGCCTTCGGAGCAAGTGGAACATCCCCAATTCTTCCTTTGCATATCTGATGAATGCCTACAATGTTAATTCAAATATTACTTGCTATGAAAGAAAAGGGTGAGGAAATTAGGAAGTTAGAGTATTGCTTTTGCTGTATGCTTACTCGGAAGAGATGGAAAAAACATCCTTGGAGTGTGACATTAGGAAATATTTCAGCAACTGAGTTGTGAATGGCCAGTTCAAAGTCAGATATGAAACGCTCCAGATTGGGCAAATCCCGGAGAAGGGCTCTGACAGTAGTCATTACAGCTGTGTAGGCAGCCTGGGTTCTTCTTTCCATCAAAACCCAACCTAATGGAATTATGGTATGGTCCCAGTTTGCCACTAAAGCAAAAATCTGAAGAAGAAAAATTTACACATGTTAACTTTTAAGGCTTATAATCAGTAGTGAACTATTATGACTTGTATACCTGAGCTGCATCGTTGTCTAAGCCCTCCATGGCCGGCAAGGATTTAAAAGTGCCATCTCCAAACAGAATAGACATCCTCTTCATGAGTCGTGCCATTCTTCTAGAGATGAAAAGTATGTGATGTGACCCATCATCAGCAGTGATGCTTTGAGCGTAGAGGTTGTCAGCGCCATCACTAGTCTGAGTTATCACTCGGTATCTTGGGTCCTGGAGTATCTCAGTTAGATCATGGAGAGTTTGAGGTGCTGGAGGGAGAGCAGACAACCGAGCCTTCTGCATTGCAGATCTCATGTTCGACATTCTCACACGTACTTGTACTCGAATGGGGAACCTGGGAATGAAAGAAAAAAAGAGAAGATTTTAGATTTAGTTTGAAGCAATTGTTGTGAGAGCCCCGTAGTTGTCTACTTAACACACACTTACCTTGCACTTTCCTGAGTTAAAATTTGGCGGAAAGTTGACAATTCTAGACGCCTACAGCGATTCAGGATTCTACTGCGTAAAAGTCTTACTAGGGGAAGATAAGGGTCCTGGTTACACACATTGTGGTTCCTTGTGTGAATAAAGCCCCTTTGCATGTCACAGAGTGCCCTCCCTAAGCACCCTGTCTCATAACGTATACATTTGAAGTATATCACTTGTGCTTTTCGAGCGTTTTTGTGGTAGTAGTACCCGTCGTTGACATGATAAAACCAAGAGCGCGCGCGAGTCCCACGTTGCCGTCTGAGCCGGTTGATGCACACCATTTTGCCCAACGTAGCACCATAGGGCTTAACCTAAAAACAAATAACAAGTCTAAGGGTTAACGAGGGCGAAATGAGGTACACGGGTTGCGGAAACTAAGTCTGATAAACTGAAGAATTTTGTTGTCAACTTACACATCATCATTATGATTAAAATTATCAAAATGAAGCTAGAAGGCCACATTTCCTCAACTGTCCATCCCGCTTCAAAAGGTGTTCTGATGTGATTGGTGGTTCAAACTGTACCCATAGATATGAGAAATTGGAAAGTCTGATTAGTCGTCGTCTGCATCTGTCAATAGCAAGAAGGGCAACATGGCAGCTGCAGCTGCACCCTGCACCGACTGAAATGACCAAGAGTTGAATCCTTACCAAGTAAATTTATGCAACAACAAAATAAAAATCCCAAACTAAATTATTTGTAATAGAAATCATCCCACTTAGCAATTTCATTTTAGGTATCTTACATACAAACCCGATTGTAGACAAGTATTATGAAATATTGAAGAAACGTTTTAATAAACCTCAGAATAATAAACCTTAGACAAATAAAATCTTCTTGCTTTGTTTCATGAGATACAGGCAAAGCTTTCTGATTGATGTACAAGTACAGAAAGGTATTGCTCTTCAGATAAAACAGAAATGGACCAGAACACACAAATTTTAGACCTTTCAACGTAGCTTGGCACAGAGGAAAACGGTAACTTCAGTCCAAGTAATATAGCTGGTCACAAATAGTGAGTCGATTCCTGCCCCACAAAGAAGTTCCACAGAACGTCTCAGATATAATTATATTGAAAAATACACAATTAACACAATGTTTGAGTCATGTAATTAAAAATTGGATTTTTGCAGTACACTTTAAAAGAAATGTTATAAAATAATG
>NW_026268420.1:4916-7190 GCF_000697945.3 Frankliniella occidentalis | reverse complement strand
TACTAGATGTGACAACTTCCAAAATACTGTAGGATGGACTTGCAAACAAGTTTAACCACACAGTATTTAACGATTAAGGCCATTATGAAACATATCAAACAAATAATAGGGACAAGCATCTTAGAT
Organism: Frankliniella occidentalis; assembly: GCF_000697945.3. Lineage (NCBI taxonomy): Eukaryota > Metazoa > Arthropoda > Insecta > Thysanoptera > Thripidae > Frankliniella > Frankliniella occidentalis. The sequence continues at coordinate 7,064 of NW_026268420.1, read as the reverse complement.
ATGTAATAAGTGAACTGATGTGACACTGAGTTTAAGAATTTTTGTAACACTTAAAAGGCGACGTATTTTGGCAGTAAAACCGACGCCTGTAACAGGAGAGTGCCAAACACAAGTTGTCAAGTCTCAGCCTAGTCGTAGCCAAAATTACGTTCAGTCCACAATAATTATGCTACATACGGAAGATATTTCCATCACAATACAATTTTTCGAAGAAGTTTACAGGCAGGGATGCTTTGTATTCGTAATAAAAGCCTAATAACCTGCAGTGCAAGTGACGAGACAAGAAGAATCGGACCACTAGCTCGACTTAGCTGCTCGTTTTCTTACATTGTAAAAATATGTGCGCATATCATATTAATCATATTAAACTCACTTTCAATAGTATTGCTGTCCATGATAGTAGTTATTTGTTGACTGAATTACGACTGCAGTTAGAAGTATCCTTCGAACACCAACGACTACGGTACGGAGGAACAAGATGGCACAAGATGGCAACGGCGCTGATTGGCTGGCTGCTGGCTGCCGGATGCTTCCAGAATCAGCCGGGAGATCGCTCTCAAAGCTGCATGCGGAGGGAATGCCAAATAACGGTTTAGTTGAATAATGTGGAAAATTCAAAATGGCACGTCTGTTCCGGAGGGTACTTTAAAAAAGTAAAATAGTATAGTCATACATAAACTATGACACCGAAGCTGATAATCGAAGCTTTACCTTTAGAAAATCCTAGACAATCCACAGCGCATGCGCGTCAAGCATCAGACAGGCAACAGAACATTTATGAAAGTCTCAATGCTTTTCTAACTCCGTTATATCAGAAATACGTCGAGATACAGAAAAAATGAAATGTGGAGGTTTGTAAGTTAAATTTCAGCACCACAAAAGATGCTGGTTTTCATTTTTTGTATGATGTAATCATTTCAACATTTTATATAAATTATAGGTATGGTTGTCACAACTGTTAAGCTCACCTCCTTTTGTTTCCACGCATTCCACCATCGTGTCGTGTCGTGTCGAGTGTAGAAGTGAGCAGTGAGCAGCAGCGCTTTGATTGATTGATTGATTTTTGATTGTTTTTTGATAATTTCACCATGAACCACCAACAGCAGCCCTTCGAGTTTGTGAGAAAGGTGAGTTGATGCAAGGGACATTTCTTAAACAAGACGCTTCCTCAAAAAAACGGGAGGCATGTAAGACAAGGCCAGCTTATGGCTCTGAGAATGGTCCCGGGTCTCTACTGCGTTTTTCTTCCCAACTTAAGTTCGTTTACGTGATCTTTTATATTTGTTAAATGAAGTAAGCCAGATGTTCCGTCCGAACATGCTTTTGACCTATTTTGTGCCTTAACGTCGTGTTTCCTAACCTCTTCATTAGTTGGATAATCCGGGGTTACTGTGCACCTTTCACCCTCTTATGTTGATGTTGTATGACTGCTCTGCACTTTGTTTGCGACTTCTATAAAGTTAGACTGTTACTTAGCCATTGATTCGGCTCAATATCTGTTCCTACCAGTTACTCTGAAGAACCAATAGCGTCCCAATTCAATTTAGTTGTAATTTCCAATGACTTTGGACTTAATTATCAAGTAACAAGCTAAGCTATTTCTTGTACACGCAGGTCACAAGTACTACGAGCACCACAACAGAGGAACTGTTTGTGGCTTTGTACAACCCAAACATTCCGCCACCAATTGGGCCGACAACTGTTCCCCTGTTCCCCCCACCCCCACAACCTCAACCACCACAGCCACTTGCGCTCCTTAACCCACCCCCAACCCCTCCTCAACCTCAATTCAATCAACATGTCACGGTCCCTCACCCCCCTCAACCACCTCAACCTCAAATGAACCACCACCAACATGCTGCCTTCTCGTATCCTCCTCACCCACCTCAACCTTATCACCGTGCTGCTCTTCCTCGTCATCATCAGCCACCTCCATGCCACCACCAAGCCACCCTTGAGCATGCAGGACCAATTGATATGACAGTTGGAAAGGTACACACTTATTACTGACCAATACTTGTATTCAGTGTCCTTCTAAATTTCTAATGGAGTGTTTTATGTTCCCTTTCATTTTAGATTCCTTCTAATAGTCGCCCAAGTCCACCTACATTTGCTGCAACAGCAGGCAGTAGCCTTTTTTCTGACAGC